>NC_069363.1:62360769-62667307 GCF_021730395.1 Mercenaria mercenaria | reverse complement strand
TTGCTATAAAACTATTAACCACATTGCAATGGCAATACAAATACCAGGATAAGTAAAAAGGCTTTCCTAATTTTTAAAACAGTCAAGTTAAAACATGAAATAAAAAGAAAATTTGTTGGTTTTATATGTCACATCAAAACATCTTTCACTCCTGAGCACCAAATTATACATTTTCAACTCATGGCAATGCCACATATAACAAAAGCACCGCCTTGCAGGTGCAGACACTCATCTGATTTTTTGTCTATGTATAACAGAAATATTGTCCTACCTGTGTGTGGCTGTTTTTATGATATTTTCTAAGTCCAAAAGGGGCCATAATTCTTGCAAAAAGCAGGATGGAGTTATGTTTCTTGCTGCACAGAGTCAGCTTTTGATGGTGAACAAGTGTTGCAAGTTTTAAAGCAATAGCTTTGATAGTTTAGGAGAAAAGCTAACCTAAACATAAAACTTAACCAAGAATTTCTTTAAGTCAAATAGGGGCTATAATTCTTGCAAAAAGCAATGTAGAGTTACAGTACTTGCTGTGCAGAGTCAGCTTTTAATGGCAAGCAACTGCTCAATGTTTTAAAGCAAAAGATTTGACTGTTAAGGAGAAAAGTTGACCTAAACGCAAAACTTAACCAAGAAATCTGATTTTTTCAAAGTCCAAAAGAGGTCATAATTCTTCCAAAAAGCAGGATGGAGTTATATTACTTGCTGTACAGAGTCAACTATTGATGGTGAACAAGTGTTGCAAGTTTTAAAGCAATAGCTTTGATAGTTTAGGAGAAAAGCTGACCTAAACATAAAACTTATCCAGGCAATGCTGACGCCGATCAAGTGATGACAATAACTCATTTTTTTTTTAAAAATCAGATGAGCTAAAAGTAGTGTATCTGGTGTTTACATAGTGCAATCTATTTTGATTTAATACTAAAACAAACAAATATCCTTAACAGACTAACAAAACTTTGTAACATTACACAGTTTTTTGCCAGAATCTTTCAAAATACTTCTGAAGGACACAAACACCCTGTCAAAAATACTGGCTAAAAAGTGTCATGTGTTGTGTCTGAAGATTTGTTAAGTGTATATTTTAACCAAGGCCTGGCCTGACTTTAACCAATATAGCAATTATCACATATGAAGAATAGCACATGATAAAAATTTTCTTTGGGAACAACAACCAGACAAAAATAACTCCTGCTGCTTGAAAAACAAAGACAAATACCATAACTGTTTTTAGCACCTTGCATTCATCACTACCTTTGTAGCACTTGTATCAAAACAAGCAACCTGATCAGCAAAATAGGCAAGCCTTGGGCACACCAGACACAAGCAAAACAGCAAAACAAGCAAGCCTTGGGCACACCAGACACAAGCAAAACAAGCAAGCCTTGGGCACACCAGACACGAGCAAAACAGCAAAACAAGCAAGCCTTTGGCACACCAGACACGAGCAAAACAGGCAAGCCTTGGGCACATCTGACAAACAAAGCAGGCCTCGGGCATACCCGACACAAGCAAAACAGGCAAGCCTCGGGCATACCCGACACAAGCAAAACAGGCAAGCCTCGGGCACACCTGAAACAAGCAAAACAGGCAAGCCTTGGGCACACTGAAACAAGCAAAACAGGCAAGCCTCGGGCATACCCGACACAAGCAAAACAGGCAAGCCTCGGGCACACCTGAAACAAGCAAAACAGGCAAGCCTCGGGCACACCAGAAACAAGCAAAACAGGCAAGCCTCGGGCATACCTGACACAAGCAAAACAGGCAAGCCTCGGGCACACCTGAAACAAGCAAAACAGGCAAGCCTCGGGCACACCTGAAAAAAGCAAAACAGACAAGTAATATTTACAAATGCAGGATAAAATCACCACTGCTCAATTTGATCAAGGCTGACAAAATTTCCAATGATTTTGTTGAATATAAATTTTAAAATTAATGAAGATGAAAAACAGAATTTTTAAGATGATAATTATTGAATCTAAATGAAATGAAAATTTGGACATTATTGAAAAAAAAATGAGAGGGTATTTGTCTTGGTCAAACTGAGCAGGATCAATTTTGTACTGGGAGAAATTTGTCTGTATTCCAATATTTACAACTGGTTTATACTGCTATAGAGCTTGTGTATTGGCCATCAATATTGTAGATGTGGATGCAAAATAAACACCTAAATGACATACTGTATAAACCGTAAACAAACTTACTGTGTAGGTGTCACACAAAGCGGCTTTATAAGCATCTGGATTTTCACCGATGTCAAACTGTGGTTTGATGTTACAGTTCCTGTAAGTAACATGTGGGTAGCTGGCCGGGTAGTGCGGGAAATGTATGGTACACTTTCCACATTTATTCTCATTGTCTTTTTGGCTGAAAAGCATCAAAAGTTGTAAGGAATACAAGTTATTGGAAACTCATTGCACATGATTTTATGAAAAACAAATTCTCACCAATGCCCCTTTAGCACTGGCTTAAGCAGTATTCAATCTTCAAATCTAAATGATTTGAAATCAATGATCCCAAAGGACCAGAAAATATAACAACACTGAGATGAAGTCGAGGAGACTTTTTTACAGCCGCCACACAGCACTTAACACCCGCTGTTGTGAAGTAAATGAAATCTGGAAAGTAGATCCCTCAGAAGTCATGTACTTGTTTAAACAGAACTGACTAATAGAAAACTTATTAAGGATAACATGGTGCAATAGCCACATTTCATATCTTGTAACTGGATGGTAACATTTAAATGAAATCTGGTCACTTTAAAGACATTTAAAATTAAAAACTTCTCACCGAGAGATTTTTCAAATTTTATCATTTTTTGGGGGAGATAATTGGTATTGAAATTAACATTGATGCTTATGGGAAATATATAATTTCTTTGATTATAAGAATCTGAACTTGAGTTTCGAGAACATTTTGTGGGAGAAAGCTGCATTATACGATTCTGATACAAATATCAAAAAGAAATCTAAAATTCCCCATTGGGAAAAGAAGTAAATCATTTCTTTTCTAGTTTTCAGGGAGACAACTCATGAAAAACCAAAATTATCAGCGGATGTAATCTAAAGGAAATTTTGAGAACTTCTGTCAATATATAACTTGTCAATACATTTGTTATATAGTTTGACATCTTTAAAGCTTAAATTATCAAGCTGTATATACGCTTTTGGTGAAATTGAGGCCTATTACACCATGTTATCCTTAAGTGTAAGCTTAGGTCAAACAAGCAAGATTGGAGGGTTAAAACATTCCATACCATTTTCTAAATACATATTCCAAATAAGAGGCTTGCATGAGGTGCTCAAAGTCAGTGATATACTTTGTATCAATAATTCCATTTGGGAACATGTCACTGAGATCTGCTAGAAACATGGCTGAGGTCGGCGGCAGACTGGTATACAGATTCTCATACATAAACAACAGGTCAACCAGTCCATTATGAAGCACTATGGGCTTCTCCATGGCAACAAGTTCCACAAACAAATGTCTGACTGACTGAATGTTTTTGTCTTCTGTCTGAAAAACAAAGATTCAGTCTAATTAAAAATGTCCGAACAATCTTAACATAATGGCAAAGGCTTTCAAGATTTTGAACTAAAGTAATTTGAAATTATTTTCAACATTTGGTCTAGTTTGCACTACTTTGTTTTAGCTTGATTGTGATGAAAACCTCAAGCTTATTTGAACCACTCTCGAGTCAGCTTCCTGGAAAAACCAGTACTGGTGTCATATGAAAAGTCATGGTTGTGACCCCAGAGGGAATCAAACCCATGATCCCTGGATTAAGTGGCCAACACTTTATCCACTAGACCACTGCTCCCCTTACTAGACCACCACTAACCTTTGACGCATGTGTGTCTGACCTAAAATAGTTATGCTTTCAAAGTATACTGATGAAATAAATTGAATTCTGGATATGAAAAATATGGTCTACTTTAAATGTAACAACGTATTTCATACACACAAAAAAAAAACCCTGTGATTTACAACTATTAATACAGTTTCATATACTTGTTCTTTCACACTGTTCTAATTGGTCAAAAGCTGCATAATTTTTATCCATCTCCAGAATGCGCAACCTTGGCAGGTCAAACGATTTGTGGGAACTGAAACGCAAGAACTGTTTAATCATGGCTTCACTGAAGAAAATGCATTTCGACTGCAAATCTATAAGATTAAAAAGCTGTATGATTTAGATGAGGGACATCCATGACCAAGTGGTTAAGTTAGTTAACTATAAATCATATGTCAATCACCACTGTGGGTTCAAGCCCTACTTGTGCTATTATGTTAGGCAGCCATCCAGTTTCCCTGTAGGAAGTCAGTGGTTCTAACCAGGCACACGCCCACCTATGCCTAAAATAAAGCCTGGAGAGACACCCTGGAAGCTTCCTGTACCATTAACCCTTATCATGCTCGACATGATTGATTCTGCCTTTACGACCAGAGTAGGTCATGATCAGCCTGCACATCCATGCAGTCAGATCAATATCTGCAATGTTCACTATTCAGTCAGTATCTTTTTCTTGTAAACACCCCTTTTAACAGTTAATGGTACAGTCCAAATCGAAAGATGGACAAGTTCATTATAGAAATTCAGCAGGGTAAGGGTTAAAAGCTGGAAAAAATGCCACATGACCCGTACTGTGTCAGTGCCTTAGAACAAAAGAAACGTCAACTCTAGTTGAATTCTTACTATTTTAAATCAGTTAAAGTCATAAATTCTAGAATGAGGTACATTTGTACTTGTTAACTATTTCCTGAAAGTTCAAACTCACTATCCACACTCAGGTACTGCTGAAATATATTAACACTCCTTCTTTATATCAAGTCATTCCCACATTCTAACTGTAAGTTAACATCTCGAGCCCCAATCCTATGTGCTAATTCTATGTTCATGCTCTTGATAGTTCTCATCCCTACTTCCTTTGCAGTGGTCTGATGAATTATCACTGTGCTCAAAATACACCAGGGGAAGTTTATGATCAGCACAAACAGAAATTAAAACCATATGACTGCCAGACAAAACAAGTTGAGACTGACTTTCTATTATCATTTACTTTCCATTATTACAGTCAAACTCGCTTTATACGAACTCATCCGGACCTAAGAAATATGTTCGTATCAAACGAAATTCGTATTAATGAATGTATGACCAGATAATTTGTCCGAGCAATTTGGGCAGTATCACCGGTATCATCGGTGAATAGATTCCAATATTATGATACATGAAAGTAGTTAACAGTTTTAAACGGATTAAGTTAATTCATTCAGATAACATTGAAATTACTCAAGAAAAGTCATACTTAAACAGGTAAAACTGTATTAATTTAAATTTTAATGTGCGGTCGAGGTCAAGAGCGCCAAATTATATCCACCGCCAACATTAAAGCTTGTACTATATAACAAGCATTCTAAGAGGTATAAAAGTTTGTATATTTTGGAAGACACAGCCTACCTGTATCTACACTAGAACGTCAATAATGTGTATAAAATTATTTACACCTCTTACAAATCTTGACCTGTTAATTGATTAAATTATTTTATATTGACATGATACACAAATGACCGAGTGTTTGTTTGTGAATAGGTGTAAACTACTCCATTGTCCAATTACCAAGAGGCACAAGTTTGACCATATTATTATTTTCAACACATTTTATAACGGCCCCGACTTCTAAAATTAATTCGTATCAAAAGATGGAAAAGTATAATATTTAAGCTTACTGGGACTTCCAAAATGTGTTCGTATCTACCGATTATTCGTATCAAGCGAGTTCGCTATTACCGAAATAATTTTACAAAGAAAATAGAAGGACTCGGCAGGGGAATTCGGACTTTGTTCGTTTAATCCGAAAATTCGTATCAAGCGAGTTCGTATTAAGTGGACTCGACTGTATTTCTAAACCTGTGCTTGTTAACATCACTGTTTTAATGGCCAGATAGTATATGTACATAAAAGAACCCGAAAAAAACTTTAATATCACAAAGACCTCTACATTTTATCATGATAAAATCCAATTTCACATTCAACCAAAAATGCTATGAACAAGTCTCAGGCATACCACTGAAGATGCTTTTGTAGAAAAGCGCATGTCTTATAGGTAAGAAGTCACCAGGGGACAGAAGGGAAAGTCAAAGAGACATTGATGGTTGGCTGCAATAGGGATCATCTACTTGACAAGTCTAATCATTCCACTAAGTTTCAACATTCTGGGCCCAGTGGTTTTCAAGTTATGAATTTGAAACGGTTTTCCATGTTCAGGCCCCTGTGATTTTGACCTTTGATTGAGTGAACCTAAAATCAATAGGGGTCATCTACTCTGCATGACTAATCATCATATAGTTTCATCATCCTGGGTTAGGTGGTTCTCAAGCTATTGATCGGAAATGGTTTTCCATATTCAGGCCCCTATGACCTTGACCTTTGATGGAATGACCCCAAAAACACTAAAGGGATAGTCTACTCCATAAGCCCTGCCATCCTATGAGGTTTGAAGTTGTTCTCCAGTTTTTGATTGGAAATGAAGTATGACGAACGGATGGATGGACAGGGCAAAAACGATATGTCTCCCCCAGCAGGGTGGGGGTGGGGGGTGAAACATAACAAGATATTCTACAAGTTTCAAGCAGAACAGAAAATAACTTTTATGAGATTGCACCACTGTAATATAGCCACATTTGGAGAGATGTATCACATTCCATCATACTGTTTGTTGAAATTTAAGCCATTAATGTACAAGAACCTTCAACTAATACCTTATCTGCACCCCTATAGTATGGTACACCTTTCTCATATTGTTTGTTGAAATCAAAACCATGATGTACAAGAAACCTCAAAGACTGAGGTTCTACCACAAACTCTTCCTCGCAAAGCAGCATTATGTTGAAAGTCTGAACTATGTAACTGGATCCTGATTGGCTACTTGTTAAGCAGCTTCCTTCTGACTGGCTGTTCCGTGATGGTGGTGACATCTGTTGGAAACAAGACATACCAAGGGAGAGAACTGACCTAGATTTAGCAGTATCACAGATGTTCTTGTAACGGTCTTCAACAGACCTGAAATGACAGTATTTATCAACCTCTGATAAAATTTAATAGTACTGCAACGATTCAAAATTTAAGATTATTTCTCATCAACTTATGACTGTGTTCAGTAACTGATGACTATGTACCGTCACTGATGTATGTGTACAGTTAATGATGACTGTGTTCAGTAACTGATGACTATGTACAGTCACTGATGTATGTGTACAGTTAATGATGACCGTGTACAATATATGCTGATGTGTAAAGCAACTGATAACTGTGCAAAACAACTGAAGACAGTGTAAAGTTACTGATGTCTATGTAGAGTATCTGATGAATGTGTACAATTATGGATGACTGTGCACAGTAACAGTTGACTGTGTACAGTTACTGATGACTGTGAAGAGCATCTGATGTCTGTGTACAGTTACTGATGACTGTGTACAGTAACTGTTGACTGTGTACAGTAACTGATGAATGTGTACAGTAACAGATGACTATGTATAGTAACAGATGACTGTGCAAAGTAACTGATGACTGTGTACAGTAGCTGATGACTGTGCAAAGTAACTGATGACTGTGTACAGTAACTGATGACGGTGCAGCAACTGATGACTATGTACAGTAACTTATGACTGCATACATTAACTGATGACTGTGTACAGTAACTGATGACTGCGTACAGTAACTGATGACTGTGTACAGCAACTGATGACTGTGTACAGTAACTGATGACTGCGTACAGTATCTGATGACTGTGTACAGCCACTGATGACTGTGTACAGCAACTGATGACTGCATACAGTAACTGATGACTGTGTACAGTAACTGCTGACTGTTTACAGTAACTGCTGACTTTGTACAGTAACTGATGACTGCGTACAGTAACTGGTGACTGTGTACAGAAACTGGTGACTGAGAACAGTAACTCATGACTAAGTACAGTTACTGATGATTGTGTACAGTAACTGATGATTGTGTACAGTAACTGGTGACTGAGTACAGTAACTGATGACTTTGTACAGTAACTGGTGACTGTGTAAAGTAACTTATGCCTGTGTACAGTAACTGATGACTTTGTATAGTAACTGGCGACTGTGTACAGAAACTGATGACTGAGTACAGTAACTGATGACTGAGTACAGTAACTGATGACTGTGTACAGTTTCTGATGATTGTGTACAGTAACTGATGACTGTGTACAGTAACTGATGACTTTGTACAGTAACTAATGACTTTGTACAGTAACTAATGACTGTGTACAGTAACCGATGATTGTGTACAGTAACTGATGACTTTGTATAGTAACCGGTGACTGTGTACAGAAACTGATGACTGAGTACAGTAACTGATGACTGAGTACAGTAATTGATGACTGTGTACAGAAACTGGTGATTATGTACAGTAACCGGTGACTGTGTACAGTAAATGATGACTGTGTACAGAAACTGGTGATTATGTACAGTAACTGATGACTGAGTACAGTAATTGATGACTGTGTACAGAAACTGGTGATTATGTACAGTAACTAATGCCTGAGTACAGTAATTGATGACTGTGTACAGTAACTGGTGACTGAGTACAGTAACTGATGACTGAGTACAGTAATTGATGACTGTGTACAGAAACTGGTGATTATGTACAGTAACTGGTGACTGAGTACAGTAATTGATGACTGTGTACAGAAACTGGTGATTATGTACAGTAACTGATGACTGAGTACAGTAATTGATGACTGTGTACAGAAACTGGTGATTATGTACAGTAACTGGTGACTGTGTACAGAAACTGATGACTTTGTACAGTAACTGGTGACTGTGTACAGTAACTGATGACTGTGTACAGTAACTGATGACTGTGTACAGTAACTGATGACTTTGTATAGTTACTGGTGACTGTGTACAGAAACTGATGACTGAGTACAGTAACTGATGACTGAGTACAGTAACTGATGATTGTGTACAGTAACTGGTGATTATGTACAGTAACTGGTGACTGTGTACAGAAACTGATGACTTTGTACAGTAACTGGTGACTGTACAGAAACTGATGACTTTGTACAGTAACTGGTGATTGTGTACAGTAACTGATGACTGTGTACAGTAACTGATGACTTTGTACAGTAACTGGTGACTGTGTACAGAAACTAATGACTGAGTATAGTAACTGATGACTGAGTACAAAAACTGATAACTGTGTACAGTTACTAATGATTGTGTACAGTAACTGATGATCGGTACAGTAACTGGCGACCGGGTACAGAAACTGATGACTTTGTGCAGTAACTGGTGACTGTGTACAGAAACTGATGACTTTGTACAGTAACTGGTGACTGTGTACAGTAACTGATGACTGAGTACAGTAACTGATGACTGTATACAGTTACTAATGATTGTGTACAGTAACTGATGACTGTGTACAGTAACTGGTGACTGAGGACAGTAACTGGTGACTGTGTACAGTAACTGGTGACTGTGTACAGTAACTGGTGACTGAGTACAGTAACTGGTGACTGTGTACAGTAACTGATGACTGAGTACAGTAACTGATGACTGAGTACAGTAACTGATGACTGTGTACAGTTACTGATGATTGTGTACAGTAACTGATGACTGTGTACAGTAACTGATGATTGTGTACAGTAACTGATGACTGAGTACAGTAACTGATGACTGAGTACAGTAACTAATGACTGTGTACAGTAACTGATGATTGTGTACAGTAACTGATGACTGAGTACAGTAACTGATGACTGAGTACAGTAACTGATGACTGTGTACAGTTTCTGATGATTGTGTACAGTAACTGATGACTGAGTACAGTAACTGATGACTGTGTTCAGTAACTGATGATTGTGTACAGTAATTGGTGATTGTTATTAAAGTGAAAATTTGATACTTTTGGTTTTATTAACAAAAAGCATCTGCCAACATCGCATTAATGAAAAAGATCACACCAGTAAAAGTAATCTTACCTATCATAAACATGTATTATTGTAATCACTGTATCTGGAATATAACACAAGATAATATCAAATTACTGTGCTTCATCTATGAAGTCATATTTGGTCAGGCCAATACATCCTTTTTCATTTTTATGATGTATCAGGATTAATTGATTACCCTATTACTATAAACTGTTGTATAAACCATGCATGATAGGGGCTATACAGGCTTGGGCTTGTATGACGGATCTGGAGTTATACCAGCTTAAACTAGTTTGACAAACCTCAAGTTGTAGAAACTTGGGCTAGTATGATGGACCTCTAGTTGTAGAGACTTGGGCTAGTATGATGGACCTCAAGTTGTAGAGGCATGGGCTAGTATGACGGACCTCGAGTTAAAGAGACTTGGGCTAGTATGACGGACCTCAAGTTGTAGAGACATGGGCTAGTATGACGACCTCAAGTTGTAAAAGCTTGGGATAGTACGAAGGACCTCGAGTTATACAGGCTTGGGCTAGTATGATGAACCTTAAGTTATTACAGGCTTGGGCTAGTATGGAAGACCTCGAGTTGTAGAGGCTTGGGCTAGTACGAAGGACCTCGAGTTATACAGGCTTGGGCTATTATGATAACCCTTGAGTTACACAGGCTAAGGCCAGTATGATGGACCTTGAGTTGTAGAGACATGGGCTAGTACGACAGACCTCGAGTTGTAGAGGCTTGGGCTAGTACAGAGGACCTCCAGTTATACAGACTTGGGCTAGTATGATAACCCTCATGTTACACAGGCTTAAGCTAGTATGATGGACCTTGAGTTGTAGAGACATGGGCTAGTATGACAGACCTCCAGTTGTAGAGGCTTGGGCTAGTACGAAGGACCTCGAGTTATAAAGGCTTGGGCTAGTATGATAACCCTCGAGTTACTCGAGGGTTATCATACTAGCCCAAGCCTCTCAGTTACATAGGCTCAGGTTAGTATGATGGACCTCGAGTTGAAGAAATTTGGGCTAGAATGACGGACCTCAAGTTATAGAGACTTGGGATAGTATGGCGAACCTTGAGTTGTTAAGACTTGGGCTATTATGATGGACCTCGAGTTGTAGAGACATGGGCTAGTATGATGGACCTCAAGTTGTAGAAACCTGGGCTAGTATGACGAACCTCCAGTTGTTGGGCTAGTGCGAAGGACCTCGAGTTATAAAGGCTTGGGCTAGTATGATAGCCCTCCAGTTATACTGGCTAAAGTTGTAGAGACTTGGGCTAGTATGACAGAGGCTTGGGCTACTAGAAGGACCCCCGAGTTATACAGGCTTGGGCTAGTATGATGAACCTTGAGATATTACAGGCCTGGGCTTGTATGACAGACCTCGAGTTGTAGATACTAGGGCTATTATGACAGATATCCAGTTACACAGGCTCGGGTTAGTATGACGGACATCCAGTTGTACAGTCTATTGTATGATGGACCTCAGACCTTTTAAAGGACCATTATGTAAAGTTTAGCACAATATTTGTTAACATCTGTTAACGACTGTGTAAAATAATGACTTACTTTGCCCCAAGTTTCTTTCTATGGCCTAATCCACTCAGCTCCTGAAAATCAGCAAATCAATGAAAAATGCAAGCGATTCATGATTAATTGGCCAAGTATATTCTGTCATTCATTTTGCATGAACTCCAAATCAAATTAATTTATTTCTTATATTTTCATGATACTTCCTTTCAATTTGCTAACAATTTTCTTCATGCATTACACATATTTTGTTGTAGTTAACATTAGAATCAGCTTTCCAGTCACTCAGTTCATTAGACAGAACAACTGTGACATCATCTATGGAATGCTCTCCCAGTCTACATGAAAACATCGTCAAAACAGTGGCATGTTATGGGTAAGTGGCGTTATTGTAACTTTGGCGCCTTTGCTCGAGTGGTTCTAGCAAAATGAACATCATAATTTTGAAAAGAACAAACATGGAGAATGTAATTATACTGCTATGGCTGCACAAGTGGCCTTAGATGTTCTATTCAATGCTGCAATCATTGTTCTGGTTAAAGGCACTGACCTCCAGATTTTGGCTAAAAAATGATCTTTCTTCAAATTGGAGTTGGGTCATATTATGAACATTAGAAATGAGCTTTTTTCCTAAACTATTTTAAAAATGCCAAATCAAGAAAAAAAAGATGACCGTACTGTGAAACAAACACGGACTGACGTGGCAATAAAGTAATTTTCCGCTGTCATTACCAATACTGCTATAGAGGATTTAGTGTTCATTGCACGTTAAACATTGATACCATATTTATAATTGAGGCAATATACCTCACGTAAAGCTTTACCAGGGTTTTTTCTTGCTGTTTTGGGAACATAGCCTATACCCCCAAAATTGGGAATTTTGACGCATAAATGTTCCAGATTGGGAAATATTTAGTCCCATAGGATATATTAAGGATGTGTTTAAGCACTTTCTCATACACTTGTTTCACATTGTACAACCTCTTGAACATACCTCCATTACAAAATTGTCCATAATTTGGTCAATGTTTGTGCAATTTTGATGATTTTTTTTTTCAGAATGTAGATTGGGAATTTTTGCACTCATTTTGGGAAAAAAACATACTTTTTGGCATTGGGAATATAGCCCAATAACAGCTATAAAAACGGCTGAAAAAAAAACCTGATTACAAATGCTTTTAGATTTTCATCCTAAAAAGTAGCAGAGCTCCAGATAAGCTGTTGGTGCAATTGGGTATTTACTCATCACTTTTTGTCTGATTTGGGTATTGGAAATTTGAATTGGGTAAAAATATCATTACCCAGCCTTTTCAGAAGTAATTGGGTATTTGCTAAAACCAGTTGGGTATTTTACCAATCTCGCAATAACAACTGAGTATTTTTTGCTTACAGTATACATCGTATATATGATTAAACAGGATTGACTAAGTACCTAAGTACTTAAATGGCACCCTTCAATGTTTAATACAAAAATGTATTTAAAATTGTAATGAATATTCCATACTGTTGTTTTCTTTTTCACTTTTAATGCAGTCGGAGATCAGTTCATCCACAATATCCCGAACGATGTGGTCACCGCAATATGCATTCTCCCAAAAGATGTCATCTAGTATTGGTGACACTACATCGTCACAAACAGTCATTGTTGAACAGCAAAATATCCCACTAATTTGTTTGTTTGTGCTGCAACAGTGTTTTTTCTGCAACCTCTTTTGTATTTTATCGGCGTAAAATTTACAAAGCGTCCAAATGACACTGATCAGCTGACCGAATGGTCCTGTGATTTTTCCGATTAACTGCAACCTGTTCTGCGGTAACATATAACCAGTCTGTCAAATCTAGAGTTAAAGTCTCGTACCCGTTCTAGTAATAAGGAAAATGCGATACGTAAGCGATTTTTTACAAACTGGGTATTAGGAATTTTACTTGCATTTCAGTATGCACACTGTATGAATTCAATTGGGTTTTCTGCAATTTAAATTGCGTAAATACGCAAATACGCAGCTTATCTGGAGCTCTGAAGTAGTATTGTAAAAACAACTATACAATTCTCATGTATTTCCGTAACATTATAGTCTGTCAGCAATCAATTTTCAAACCAGTCTTAAGAAATACAGCATTAATTTTCAGATATCTAAAACAATCTCTTTTTTATTTTTTTTTCAAACAATCTGGAAGCCACTGCCTTTAATGTTAAATATCAAAAAATAAGAGTTACCGTATCAAGCCCTATAAATGTAGCATTTGACATTGCTAGTATCATAGATGGCCACACTTCTCGCAAATTATCACTGTGTACGTCTACAACAGGTACCCTACTGAAGTTTGACATTGCTTTAAGCTGACACTGAACAACACTTGCTAAAAATTAAAGAGAAAAAAATGTGAGAAAAGAAGAATTGCAACAAACTCTTTACAGGGTTGATAGACAATCCTGAAAATAAGCCGGGGGATTAATCATTCTAGAACATTAGCCTGATTTAGGAAGGAAGTGTCTAGGGGTACGGATTCGTACCTCTAGACAAGCCTGTTAGGGGTTTTCTAGGGGTACGGACCTCCGATTTTCTAGAGATTAAGGGTCATTTACATTTCAAATTTTGTTGAAAATGAAATAACAAATAAGAATTCATCAGAATTCACCTTAAACTTGGATCTAAATGTTTACAGATAACAACGTTCATACGATTTGTTACATTTTCTTTCGAAACATAAATAACCGTGGAACACCGAATAAATCATGATGATTCGAACTGGTAGAAAAAAAGATATAAAGATTAAACAAAAAAAAAGTTAAATATTTTGGGAAAAAAACTATTAAAAACAAATAAATACCTTAGGGTATTTATCTTTTCCACACATTTGGTAGCCGTTACGAGATACAAGGAACGTTTTCACAAACAGTTTCTTTTACTTAATGTCTGTTTACTGATAATTAAACAATCAGCTTCGTGCCGATTATCATTATATCTTGTTAAATAACAAAATAAATAGGTACATATTATTATGCTTAATTTATTTTTTTCTGCTGAATTTCAAATAGAATTCATTTCAGGGTTACACGTATTCATTTATCTGTTATCAACAGTTTATTTTACAACAAACTTACCGGCACGGAACAGTGTATTCATTTGGTGTTCCTCGGTTATTTAGGTTTTGAAAGAGAAGGTAAACAATCAGGTGAACACTGGTATCTGTAAACCATTTAGATCCAAGTTTTAAGTGAACACTGGTTAAGTCTTCTTTTTTATTTCATTTAACAAAATTAAGATATATATAACCCTACATATCTAGAAAAAGGAGGTCCGTACACCTAGAAAACCCCTAACAGGCATCAAAGAAGTATAAAATACACAGAATGGCAACTGGCTGTAATCTCGCGTGAGCTCGTGTCAGAGCGTGATTCGGCGTTATCTTACTAAAAACAAACATCGGCGAGCATGGAATTACAATTTGTACCTTTAAAACTACATTTAAAATACATTTTAGCTTCTAAAACAAAATTAGTTTAATTTGAAATGGTCTTAAGACACGAAGTACACATTTTTTTTTTGCCATCGAAAGAAGCGTGGTCATACGGTGATAATTATTTTACCGATGCATAATTGCTTTCGCATACAAAATGGTGCGTGGAGAAAACGCCACTTCCGGTAAACGAGATCTCGTTTTTTTGTCACGGGAGGTTGGCGAGATTTGCTCTGTATGCCTTTCAAGTTGCCAATATATTTATTTTTATAGCTCTTTGCAGGCATTTAGGAAACAAGATGAATCAAAATTGATCGAGCCCACCATATTATAAAACAAATAAATAGTACATGTACTTTTGTCTAATCAAATATATACACCAATGAATCTTCGAAGAGGGGTCTACCTACCTAATCACACACGATTTTGATTTTACATACCCAACACGTTTTGGATATTTTTCTTGAACAAATGGCGTAAAAATATGAAAGGGAAGTAGCTCGAAAAGGATTATTTATCACTCCTGCAGGTAGATTCAATGAATCAATAACGACTATCAATATTAATTTATCAATGGTTATTGTATAAGAACTTGATCTATTACAAAAGTAATAATAATAAAATTTTCTAATTATTTATTTATGTAATAGGCCTGCTTATGCCACGGTCACAAAGCCGTACGGTCTTAAAAATCGTACGAGTCCACCAGCTTTAGAATCCTTACTAAGATAGTCTCTGTACAATCGTAGCGTCTGGTCACAATACCTACGGGCCCCGTACGATCTTTAGAGGATGCAATCGTAGCATATCCGTACGGACATCGCAGACAAGTCGTGCGGAGCTCGAAAGGAGCCCTACCGTACCTCATACGTTGCTCGAGGGTTCGTACGGCTCTCGCAGGGCAGTCGTATGGTGTCCGTAGTAGCTCTACTGTATTTATATTATACCTTG
Source organism: Mercenaria mercenaria (assembly GCF_021730395.1). Classification (NCBI taxonomy): domain Eukaryota; kingdom Metazoa; phylum Mollusca; class Bivalvia; order Venerida; family Veneridae; genus Mercenaria; species Mercenaria mercenaria. Next base: position 62,651,413 of record NC_069363.1, on the reverse strand, counting down.
AATCACCAAGGAAGTACGGAGCCCGCACGGCAATCGTAACGCCCTTCGAGCCCCGTACAGACATCGCACGTTCTCCGCACGGTGTCCTTAATATCGTACGGACATCGTACGTTGGCCGTGCGTGTCCCCTGCGATAGTTGTGCGGGCAATTTCCAAATCCGCACGGACAGCGTGCGATGCCCGTACGAGCTCTTCCGGGGCCCGTGTGGTTCCCATACGGGGCTCTTGCAACCTGCTCCCGACTTCGAAAATTTCTACGAACTCAAAGAGAACTCGGGAGCTCGGTGAAACATTTTTACCGAGTTCCCGAGTCCTCTACGAGTTCATAAAATCCGTACGATGCTCGTACGAGCCAACAATGTCTTAAAGTTATTTTGAAGCATGTGTGTGAATAATGATTGAACGACTAATTTTTTAATCAAACTATTATATATTCAAGAATCATGCAGACACTTGTTTATCCGTCTCGAGCGCAGTCTAACTAAAGTACTTAATCTTCTAAACGAAGATCTGAGGATGACCCATTCACATTCATATTTTGATTTCCGATATTGCTATAATTTTATTTTCGCAAACTTAGTTTTATTTGAACCAGTCAGACGACTCGCTTCAACAAGCATTTGGCTGAACTATCAAAATAGCGTCGAATGTCAAAGGATGAGAAAATGTGCAGTCAGTCCGGGACTCGAAGTCGGGACCCCTTGCTTACATGGCGAGTGCTCTACCGACTGAGATAACCGTCTGCCTGACACATTATGTGACCAAGTCCGTACCGTGACATATGATTTCTCTCAAAACACGAGGGCGCAGTCACGATATTGTCGTCATAAGAATTGTAAATATGAAAAACCCAGGCTAAATACAGATTTTTTAAAACTTCTACTTTCACTTTCAAAATGTCGAAAGCAAGGCTCTGATTGGCTAGCGGAAGGGTAGTCAGAACGAGGCTCTCAATAGCACGTCTTCAGATCCAAAGAGTAGCGTTAATTGGAGATGTACTTTAGTCAGATTGTCTCGAGCGAAAAGGGAAAAGTGGATCACTACTAAAAACTTAAATGAAGAACAATATCTTGCCAAGCCTTTTTCTCCGAAGAGATTAATTCAAATGAACACAATTATCTCACTGAAGGCATGCAAGTTCTACAACAAGAACACATACTCCTCCAAAAACTTTGAAAAAGGGCTTAATTTGTTCACCAATCAAAAAATAGGACTAAAAATGATATCACATTCCAAATAAAACAAAACTTTTGACAAGTCAGTCGCTTTCAAATCAAGAAACAGTTTAAGATATGAAACGATTCTAATCGTGACAATGAATATGGAGAGGTTCTTAAAAATATTAGCAAAATGGAGGAATGTGACAGTTAATTGTATTAACTTGGTGCACGCGCAGATTCTGTCATTAATTAAGCAGATAAGTAGATTGATTCCTGTTTTTTAAACAAAGGGAAAACCATTTCAGAAGTATTAATAGATGTTCTGAAAACATTTAAAACAATGTAAATATTGAGTTTCTGTCATTTCACGAAAATTCCACATGCTGATGTTACGTGTATGTTGTTTCTAGATGTAATAAAATGATTCAATGCAGATGGAGTTCAGCAGGTTAGATATGGGGGGGGGGGGGGTATGGCCATATGATATATTATGTGGCGGACACTTTTATTTCGGAAATGCTTAGCTACGAAATGTTTTCTTTTCTGTGTGTTTTTATTAATTTAACATTTGTAATGGGATGCACTAGCTTGTCATACGCTACTGGCAAAGAAAACAGTACCGAGTTTAATTCTGTTATATATACAAAACCCACCAAATATGTAACAACTATACATGTAAAAGAAAGGCTGATAACAGCAAGGCACACGTTTGAAAAAGTTTCTACCGATGGAACGATCGAGTATTGATTAAGACAAATTCGAATCGCCGCCTAGTACAATACATCTACTATACATAAAAAGGATCGATGTACATGTGTCTTACAGTACTTTTTACACCAGTCGTGTGAAGAAAAAGCTGAAAGTTTGCCAAAGCGTTTGATTGATAGGCTGCCTAAATGGAGGGAATTTGTGTGCACTATTTTAGAAGAGGATTTAGATGATAACTGTAAGCACATTTGCCCCAATATTCTTCGTCGTTTTAATTATGTTACTTTTGAATTAGTTTTTTTTTAAATAAAATAATATCAAGAATACGTTTGGTTTTCAATTTTTAACAATTTTTTTCTATAGTGTATTCAATATTATGTTACTGTCAAAACTAAAGGGCTTTTATGAATACATGTCGGATATAAATATTACGGTATTCGCATTAACACAATTTAGCTTGTTGATAAATCAGCTACGCGAGAGCTGTATCATTAAATCGTACAAGTAAACAGCTATCTATTTACAAGTTTTTCATTTAAAACAGCGTTTAGGAATATACACAGAAAGTTACAGTATATGTATTTAAGAACTTTGATTTTAGAATAAAGTTTAAAAACAGCAAATTACGGGGATCGACGCACGTCATAACTTCATTACCGTCAATAGAGTTAGGTTCATTCTTTCTCAATATATTAATTCCCCTGCATGCTCAATTACAATCGGTGACCAACGAAGCTATCCTGCAGATATACGTGTCATTAATAAATCGTTGGCATGTTAGTCACTGTGCAGTTGTACAGTAACTATTTTCCCCCCTCGCATTTGCCTCTTATGACGTCATGTTTATTCCGCATAGTGCTATGAAAATGTGTGCGCAATTTTTAAATTTTCTTTGGAGTACCTGCAATGCTGCTTTTAAGTGCCCGCTAATCATTCTGATACCTCTAAACAAGTTGCGACGTCTTCAGAGTATACGTAGAACCTATTCCATATTCTTTACAGAATACGATGATTCAAGCTAGCGCGTCGCGCCATCTTTCGACGTCGCTATTTTACAACCTGCATTTGATACACTTATATGCCAATCGTGCAACATCGGGCATTTCCGTATACTCCGTAGCATAAAGGCCGAGGTGATCAGATTGACCTATATGCATGAAAAAGAGCACCGTTCAAGAACTAAATGGTTGAAATTTAGCAGTGTGATGTCAGAATAATTTACGCCGGTACATGGATACATGACCGTTTAACCAATATATAGACAATCTGCTTTGTTATTACAGCTTAAATGCGCATCACAATTCTTAAACTGTCCATCGACGGTCATTAGTATTGGCAGTTATATTGTAAATATAGGATATTGACAAACATATTGAACGTAAATGGGCAGTATCGATGCCTTGCGCAGAAGAAAATTAGAAGGCGCAAATATTTCGTGAAAGATTTTCTGTAATATTGCAAGGTTGTTTTGACACTAATACTACTGTGCAAATTTTCATTGCTGTTGTAGTCACTCTACTGTCAACATGTCCATAACGGCTAAAGAAGATGAACGCAAGTTCCTGTGAAAATGTATTGAGTTATGCAGAGATTCAGGTTGGTTAACACGTAGTTCGTCAAGCAACATAGCATCCATAACCACTTTTATGGAATACTGTTTCGTTTTCGTTTATATTCATCCAGTACAGACCAGTTATGAAAATGACCTGTGAATGTATTCTTGACAAATAATCTATGGGTCCGCGAATGCTTCTGCCTAATTACTTCAGTATCCATCCACTCACACAAAATTTATAGACTGGACAAAAATAATGTTTAATAAATTTGAACTCTTATGTTACCTTGACCTATTTGCTAAAGGTTTGAGCCAAGTAAATTGAAGTAATTTGAATATCCGTGCATGCATATAAAGTGCAGATAAAAAACGACCTTATATCTTTGACCTGTCAGTGTGACATTGACCTTTGACATAGGGTCTGGATTTTTGCGTCGTCTGTGTATGCTGGCTATTTGTGTCAAGCCATTTCAAAACCAGACAATGTACAACAGTTACTGACCGAAAACAAGTTGTGTACACACAAATATACACAGACATGGACTTTTGCACGCTCAATCGCCTACAATACACACTACATACACCTCCTGCCCTAACTTTTAGTGACTGGGGAATAAAAAGCAAAAAGAAAAATGTATTCATTGTAAATGTAAAAAGTATTCTGTCTGTTTTTAGGGTCCTGCCATTTTCTAAACTCGTTTTAACCATATTAAGAGCCACTAGATGTCCATGTGCGACTGACAGGGGTACAGATAATGTCACAATTACACTCAAGGAATTTAGATAAGTCTCTCTTGGTGGTTATTTTTGTGAATATTGAAGCTAGCCGTTGTCGGCTGTGCGCAATTATAACAATTAACTGTTATTACATATTGAAGTCAATAACAAACTGAGAAACAACATTTTTATCAAAATTTCCCGATTTTTATTAATTCAGAGATCTATTCATTAGAGTCAGTATTGACTTTTAATCTTCCCAAAAGTGGTATTTTCTCAAAAACTTAAATTGAAAAGCTATAAAGCTAAAATATCGACAACCAACCTGTTATATCGGTATGGGAGAGTTACCGAAATTATATTGCACAAGCTTAAGCTCTAAGGTTTTGCGTTTAGCACCACCAGGTTAACGTTTTACATTACGTCAGCATCACTTACGTTTCCGAGTAGAACAACTTATCAATTTGTTTAACGATGCAACGACTTCAATGTATATTCTCATCCGTCAACAAACAAATCTCTGTATATCCGAAAACAAAACATAACCAAACATTAGGCTTCTTGATCGGTAGTTACCTTTCGTCTATCACAAACACCTTTTTATCATGCATAGTTCATAAATATATACCATGCGAAAATCTTCTTGGATCTAATTTTCCAAATGCACAGTTTATGCGGATTTTTTTAAAAGTACTTGATTGGATTTGGTATTAGAAGTCATAACCGATGATGTCGAAGCACAATTCCGTCAAGATTGTTCTAGTCGATCCAAAATATTTATCTTGATACATCTGTTTCTTCTTCAGTATGACGTGTACTTTGTGAAGTGGAAATAATATTTTAACTGTTTCAGGACAATGAGGGTTAACCTTCTCGTCCTGATACTGGCAGCTTATGTTCCAGCCTTAGTTCACCTCCAGTCTGAATCGACTCCGGAAATTTCGAGAGGAGGTCAATTGCTGACTGAAACACGTGCAGATGTTCGCAGTAAGGTCCAAGTACAGGTGTATCGAGTACTGCAGAAGAAGTCCGACCAATATATTTTCGGAGGATAATCGAACCTGTATATCCTAGAACTTCTAGACTTGCTGCATCTTACAACAGAAGGTATTCGATGTATTCTGAAGAAGGGAGTCGACCTGGTGTACGTCGATATAAACCATATTTCCGCCGGAGAAGGCCATATTCAAGGACTTCAGCGTTAGGTAGACGTTATGGTAGGCTACGGAGGCGATCTCCGGCTCGACGCAGAACATACAGACGCAGACTGGGTCGAAGAAGACCTCTGTCCGACCCGTATTATCGAGACTATGACGCACCATATGATGGTAGAAGATATAGATCTCGTGAAAGATATAGATCAAGACCACGTTCGTCTCGAAGGAGAGATAGTCGCGAATATTATGCACGATACAGAGATGAAGAATATCGACCAAGAGATAGAGATTACACTGACCCTTTTGCTGGCTATCCAGAATATCGGGACAGAAGAGTTGGTAGGGATAGAAGGCGTGGTTCTGTTGATTACAGAGAGGATAGGCGAAGGAGCACAGGTCGTTCAAGACGTAGGCGGGTTTTTTGATTTAAACATATTCTGTTCCTTCCTTTTTATGACAACATAATACAATATACATTTACAGAACATATACAAAACATTCTAAGAAAGGTAAAAGGGTTGGACCACAAGTTCATATAACATTAGTAGTTCGGTCCGTCCCTGAAGGTATATTTAAAGAAAAAATTTATATTATTGATTGCATTGTATTTTTATGAAAAATGACAAAATGTAATTGGAATAGAACGAAGTTAAGCGAAATGAATAACAACAATGTTGGAGAAGAAGTAGAAATGACTTAACTCACAATTAAGTTAACTGTAGAAATTAAGAGAAAGCGAAATAGATGGAAATATAAGAAGAGGGAAAGTTCAGAGTTTTGGGTCGTAACTTGGTGAGGTACAACTACGTTAAGCTTATAATTCGGCAGCAATCAGATATCTTAACGAAAACGATTTGTATGTTTGATATATTATTTTTGTACTTCTAAAAATACTAGTGAATTTTCTTCTTCAGTATAATTTTCATCTCCAAACAAAAGAGTACGCGTATTCAGTGGATGAAAAATACGTGAAATACGTAAAGAGAAAATGTTCAGCATCTTCAATATCGTGACCACAGTCACATGCAGCTTTGTCTCTTAAATGATTTCTGTATAAATCAGCATTTAAATTACTGTATTTATTACGCATTTGAGCGTGGAGAACCGAGTACAGCCTTTCGCCAATACAAAAATATGTGGGTACAATAGGAGGTTTGTATTTTAGTTTAAGTTGTGATTTAAAAATATGAATTGTGGATGAATCTCTTATATCGGATTCTAAATCGTTCCAAAAAGAAGAAGCTGATGGAATAAACGAGTTAGCAAATATTTGCGTACGACGAGCAACTGTTATATAACCATTCCTGTTTCTTAGAAGACAGGGCACATCATTGGCAACTGTATCTGGAATTAGATTTAATAGATAGTCCGGTAATGTTCGATGTTTGGCTTTATACATGGTAACAAGTTTATGAATGTTTCGTCTATCGGACAGAGATACCCAACCAATTTCATTAAGAAGACGTTCGATAGAAACAAGACCTCGTACGTAAGACCTGTGACAATACGTGCAGCCTCATATTGGAGTTTTTCAAGAGAATGTTTTTCGTAATCTGCACAGCCATGCATCCCAGACTATTGATGCGTATTCCAGAACAGATCTCATGTAGGATATATATAAATTTGATTTAACGTATTTCCTTTTAGTTTGAACTTTAATGCTCTCATCGACCCTAGTATTTTTGAGGCAGGTGAAAGTATATTATTGATATGATCGTGCCATTTACCATCTGATCTAAAAGTAACTCTCTAAATGTTTATGACTGTCAATATAATCAAGAAGAACATTATCAAAGTAAAGAGAAGGTTTAACTTCAGATCCGAGTGTAACTAGAGCTATCACCAAATGTAATTCATACCCCCCACCAAAAGCCTTGTTTGAAAAAGGTTACATTTGAAACTGATGACTCCAGTGGTGGATGAATACAATACGATGCACAATAGCTCGAGTCTGTGTTAAAAAATGTCAAATGATAAGACAGGTACAGATAAAATGTATCAAACCTCTATATAAGTATAATTCTAAGCAAAAAGGGGGGGGGGGGCATAATTCATGAAATACTGGTGCAAGAGTTATGTACATTGTGTCATATGATGTGATGATGTGGAACAACTACTTTAAGTTTGAATCAAATGCGTTTGATAATAACTGTGATATAGTGAAAATGCATCAAAATTAACCCTAAATTATGTCTTCAAGCAATCCAGAATCTAGCGACGATAGAACACCTGCCTAAACAATTACCGACCAAAAGAAAACACGAATTGTGGGATTATCAAACCCATTTTCGAAAGAAAATTTAAATAACACACCAGTTGCCGAGTTTCTCAGCCTCATCCGATAAATTAGTAGTAGATTTAACGCAAGACAACATAGACAAGAGCACACTGGAGCCACCAACTGTGTCAACCGAAAAACAATATAAAGTAATTTTGGATACATTAAATACCATGGAGAATAACCAAAATAAATCAAACAGGTACACTAAACCTGCCTATAACGTTAATCCGTCTGCAATTCACTATCGGCAAACTCAGACATTCAGCTTAAAGATAATCCGAAAACAGATTTAAGTGTCACGTCAGATCAAAAAAACAGATGATTATACCTCCTAAAATATCTGATATTGACAAGGGTGGGGCACATCAATCAAATGGCAGTCAAGCCTCAGCAGAAATTCTACCGAAAAACAGTACATTGTATTCAAATGAACGAGATCTCAATAAACGTTGGCAGCATTCCTGCATCTTCGTCTGGGTCGCTGGATGAAAACTTACTATCTCAACAACGTTCTACCAGCCGCATTTCGCCACCTAGAGATGGACAAGACCGCCCTGTGGCATCGGGGCGCGAACTACCGATAGCAGGAAGTGACACGTCGCCTTCTGAAACATCGATCAGAGATGAAAGCCTTCTTCCGCTATGACGCCTTCAATCTCCAATATCATACAGGCACAATTTACCGTTATCAGACACAGACATTCCACTCCATCTCAGAGATAGATGGAAGGGTATCTTCACGGCGACCCCACCTCAGACCATTCTCTACGGAATGACCATGAAGAGATGAAGGTTGCCTCTGAGACGACGCTTTCCATCATCAAGACGATATAGAGAAGAACGATTTCCGAAAAGATCGCTAAGGGATAAAAGACCGGTTCCACGACGTAGCCTTTCACGAACAATGGCATACAGAGACGATCACACGATACCAGAAAGGCCTCTAACAGGTGAAACTGCACGGCGCCGCCTCACCACCAAGAAGACTATACAGAGAACGAGATGCTCCGCCTCCTGAAAGACCACCGAGAGATGAACGACTACCTCCACGCCGCCGTCTTCCTCCGCCAAGAAGGTATAGAGACGAACCATCAGTAACAGGGAGTGATGATCCATCTCCTGAAAGACCACTAAGAGATGAACGACTATCTTCACGCCGCCGCCTGTCCCCATCAAGAAGGTATAGGTACGATCCACCAGTAACAAGGACTGATATTCCACCGTGAAAGACCTCTCAGAGACGAACGGCCATCTGCACGTCGTCGCTTTCTTCCACCACGAAGATACAGAGACGATCCACCAGGAACGGGGAGTGATGTTCCACCTTCTGAAAGACCACAAGATGAAAGGCTGCCTCCACGCCGTCGTCCTCCTCCACGAAGGTATAGAGACGAACCACTAGAAACAGTAAGTGATGTGCCCCCTCTTTGAGATGAAAGGTCGCATCCACGCTGCCGACTTCCAGCAGAAAAAAGATCGTACAGAGACGAACCACCAAGACCGGAAAGTGATGCCCCAGCCTCTGAGAGATCACTTGCAGATGGAAGTCTTCCTGTACGATCATCTGCAATTGAACCAGCCCTTTCTGAAAGGCCACTAAGTGATGGGCCACGGCCTTCTAGACGCATACTTCCTCCACGTCGTCCGCCACCAGCGGAAAGACCATACAGGGACGAGGTGTCACCTAGACGTGTGTGTGTGTGTGTGTGTGTGTGTGTGTGTGTGTGTGTGTGTGCGCGCGCGTGCGTTTTTTTGGGTTTAACGTCTTTTTCAACAATTTTTCAGTCATATAAACGATGGTGTCTACTTGTAGCAGTGAGCACAATGCCCAACTTTATAGTGCTGCCTCACTGGAATATCACGCCGTAGACACGTGGCATGATACCCCACCCAGTCACATTATACTGACACCGGGCTAACCAATCCTAGCACTATCCTCTTAATGCTGTGCGCCAAGCGAGAAAGCTACTAGTACCATTTTTTACGTCTTTGGTATGACGCGGCCGGGGATCGAACCTACGACCGTCATCTAGACGTAGACGCACATTACGTTCGGACGGCCGATATATAGAGGTCGTCCATAATCACGAGATAGAAGATACTGAAGTGAATGTACAATACCGTGACGCCAAAGGCGGCTACGTGACAGAAAGCACAGAGATGATCCACGAGATACAATTAAGGGACCGTACCACGATGAACCACTAGTTCGTCGTCGGTTTAGCCCGCGTGAACGTCGATATTAAATGGTTTTGAATTTTGTGTATTGATTTTGACGTTTGTGCTTTTTTTTACATTTTGACAAGGGTTGTCTCCCCCACCCCCACATGTTTTTATAGCTTGAGTGACCAATGGGAAAGCTGTTTATAGTCTAATTTCTTAATTGCGACATATTTAGTTACCTGCCTGAATTATGTGAATCTGATTAAGAGGTCGTTCACCGTCAATCGCCTCCGCAACTGTCGTCTTATTAATGAAGATGTTTATAATCATTTCTCTTGGCTTTGGAGATATTGATGTTACTGACTTATGTTGGGGTAGCTGTTCGGAATAAATCCAGAACTTTATTTTGGGTAAGGTTAACCACCGTGATGATCAGATTCAGCTAACATGTGTATTTTGTCTGGCTTCATTTTTGGTACAAAATGGTCAGAATCAGAAAACTTAGGGTGTTGAAGTCACCAAAGAGCAACTTCGTGCCCTTGAGAGGTAGATAAAGTTGCAGCGACCTTTAAAACTCCACAATATCATGTATGCAGCATTATATCGTGGCGCTTGGACATTACTACTATTGAGCAACAGAATTCACAGCACGTACGGTGGTGTTTACTTTTTACCTAATATAACTTATCGCCACCTTTATACCATTTTGCTTATCGTTGTGGACAGAGTGGCCCAGCTACTAGACTGATAAAAGATTCCACATATTTGTGCATTTCTTCTTTATGTACTAGCAACAACAGCAAGTCTATTTTTCAGAGATTTTCTCCAAGAATTATAAAATTATGATACTAGATATAGGATTTAATAGACTGGGTACATTCACAAATTTAGAAGAAAATAATCTCTGTGTGTTCGGGTTTAACGTCTTTTTCAACAATTTTTCATTCACATAAACGATGGTGTCTACTTGTAGCAGTGAGCACAATGCCCAACTTTATAGTGCTGCCTCACTGGAATATCACGCCGTAGACACGAGGCATGATACCCCACCCAGTCACATTATACTGACACCGGGCTGACCAGTCCTAGCACTATCCTCTTAATGCCGAGCGCCAAGCCAGGAAGCTACTAGTACCATTTTTTACGCCTTTGAGATGAAAATAATATTTAGTGTAGAAGTTATTCTATGGAAAGGGTTGTAAGTCACAGATGATGGAAAGATTTCGTCTGTGAGGTGGTCTTAAGCCAATCTTTAGGCTAATTAAGAACTGAATGCTACTTTTTGTGCATTTATAAGGGTATACAACCACACTGGGCCATCTTGCAAAATCAAAACTGTTGAAAACTCTTCTCTATCATCCACCTTGAGATCTTGTGGTTATATACCCTGCGTATCAAAACTGCTAAAAATGTGAGGTCCAAAAGTGGACCTTTGGTATCAACTATGACAAGCCTGACAAATTGTGAGATGTCATGGATCAAGAAGACACTGAACACATCTATTCCCTAAGGTTTAAACAAACCACAAAACACCAAACTGTTTAATCATTCTTTAATTAGTACCATGTGCAATGACATAATGCACAAAACTGGGGATATTTCGTATAGCACCACCACTGAAAGGTGCATATGGCAGACACAACAGATCGAACGCTAATAGCGTAAGTATCATTTTAAGCTAAGACAAGGCAGTCTGAAAGACAGCTAAATCCCCCGCCACTGCTATGGCTAGTGAAAGGGTAAAACCTTTGATTTTAGCTGTGACCTTGACCTTGAACTGACATGGCTGACTCATGAATTCTGCACAACGTCTTGATGAGGTGATCATTTGACCAAAGTTTCATGAAAATCCTTCAAGGGGTTTAGGAGATACAGAGCTGAAACCTTTGACCTTCAGTTGTGACCTTGACCTTGAGTTGACATGGCTGACTCATGAGCTCTTGATGAGGTGATCATTTGACCCAAGTTTGATGAAAATCCTTCAAGGGGTTAAGGAGATACAGAGTGGACACCAAATGGAAGGCTCAAACCTTCGACCCTTAGTTGTGACCTTGACCTTGAGCTGGCATGGTTGACTCATAATTTCTGCAAATCGTTCTGATGAGGTAATCATTTGACCCAAGTTTTATAAAATTCCTTCAAGGGGTTTAGGAGATAGAGAGCGGACACGAAATGGAAGGCTCAAACCTTTGACCTTCAGTTGTGACCTTGACCTTGAGCCGACATGGCTGACTCATAAGTTCTGCACATCGCCTTGATGAGGTGATCATTTGACCCAACTTTGATGAAAATCCTTCAAGGAGTTTAGGAGATATAGAGTGGACACAAAATGGAAGGTTCAAAACTTTGACCCTAAGTTGTGACCTTGACCTTGAGCCGGCATGACTGACTCATGAATTTTGCACATCGTCTTGATGAGGTGATCATTTGACCCAAGTTTTATAAAATTCCTTCAAGGGGTTTAAGAGATACAGAGCGGACACAAAATGGAAGGTTCAAACCTTTGTCCTCGAGTTGTGACCTTGACCTTGAGCCAGCATGGCTGACTCATGGGTTCTGCACATCGTCTTGATGAGGTGATCATTTGACCCAAGTTTTATAAAATTCCTTCAAGGGGTTTAGGAGATATAGAGCGAACACAAAATGGCAGGCTCAAACCTTTGACCTTGAGTTGTGACCTTGACCTTGAACCGACAAGGCTGACTCATGGGTTCTGCACATCGTCTTGATGAGGTGATCATTTGACCCAAGTTTCATGAAAATCCTTCAAGAGGTTTGGGAGATATGGACCGGACACGATTTTGTTACGGACGGAAGGACGGACGGACGGACGCAGACCATTCCTATAATCCCTCCGCCACGGCGGGGGATTAAAAACGGCATATTGCAGTTATGAACTTTTGGTGCTAATGATTGTTCTTTGTTTACAAGACATACATAGACATCCTTTTCCTAAATGATTAAAACTAATGTCTCGACATTGCATTCTTTAATGTAAAGTTATAAAACTCACACGGTCAGTAAGTAAGCAGATTATCTTTTTTACTTTTGCAACTGATCAAAAATCATCAGATTCAAGATAACATTTATTGGAACAATATTTTACAGATTATTTTGTATCGTTCTAAAACCACAAGTTATGTAAGAAATTGTAAATCTTTAAATAAAGTCCCTGTTTTTGAAACATCATTTTTATCTAATTCTCTAATTTCATCAGCATTTTAAAACACTGAATGCATTTCAAAAAGTTATTTTGCCTTTTTCTGTCTCCTGCAATTAGTTTAAAATGAAATGCGTAGAATACAGTTATAGAAAAACTTCCTATTTAAAGATGTTGTTTGCATTCTTTGGCTCTGATTTTCGAATTTAGATTCAAATTTTGAAACATTATTTTTCTTCCTTGACTGAGAATGCCTTTATTTATTAGATGTTCAGAGACTTTTTTGATGTCTAATAAATTGTCCCAACAACTTAAAATGTGTTATGTTCAGAAGATATCGCATGTTTTTAGTAAATAAATATCTCACAATATTTTCATGTAATACTATTCCAAATTAACCCTTAGCACGCTAAATTTCTAAAATGGACTGGCCCATCTTTCAGTTTGGACAGTACCATTTATTATTCGAAGGGGTGTTCACTGAAAACTTACTGACTGAATAGCCTACAGTGCAGACCAAGATCAGATTGCATAGAAGTGCAGGCTGACCTTAGTCTGCACTGGTTGCAAAGGCAGAATTACTTGCTGCTAGCAGGCTAAAGGTTAATAATTACGGCAAATACTAGTATAAAGATTGAACTATTTTTCTACCCTTTTCACAAAATATCAAATTTTTCTAAGAAACTGCTGAATTGGCAGAATAAGTAAAGACTGAATTTTTGTTGAATATCATATTATACTATTATTAACGTCATTTCATAGATACATTTGACACAACACAAAATGACCCCAGTTTTGTGTGTTATGTCAATGTAAAATAATTTAGTAAATGTAGATCTACAAACAGAAAATGAACCAATCATAATTTAAGCAACTCACCCAGTCACGTGATTATCTAACAAAACAAAACAAATTAAATGTTTCACAAAAACAGAAATGCTGCAGAATAAAAACTAATAAAACTAACATAATAAACTACCTTTCTACATATTTTCAAGTAAATCACTGAAAAAAGGGTGAGATACATCTGCTTTTTACAGCGAAAAAAAATAATCAAAAATATTTTTTTCATTGGTACACAGTTACAAAATAGAGAAGTCGGATTAAAACCATTGAAAAGACATGAAATAAAAAGGCAATTTGTTCGTTTTAAGTAAGATCACACATCAACAAAAGATGCATACACAAACATGAGATCTTGCATCTTCATTTGTGACTATGCCACTCCTGAAAGCCTCTTGTGTTCACATAGTTTGATATATTTTCGATCTTACACAGAAACAAACAAATATCTTCTTTATAATCATTAGTTTCGCTTTTTTAACCTTTATCCTGCTAAATTTCTAAAATGGACTGGTCTATCATTCAATTTGGGCAGTACCATTTATCATTCGAAGGGGTGTTCACTTAAAATTTACTGACTGAATAGCGAACAGTGCAGACCATGATCAGCCTGCGGATGTGCAGGCTGATCTTGGTCTGCACTGGTCGCAAAGGCAGAATCACTTGCCCCAAGCAGGCTAAAGGTTAAAGATCCACCTGTTCATAATAAATTATAACTGTGACTATAAATTTTCCTAATATATACATATCCAGAAATCCTTGGAAATAGTTTTTAAAGATTTTATGGCAAAGTATTTTACTTTTGGTAGAAGGGAGATAAACTTCCTGAAAATTTCAACTATTCAGAGAATAAAAATCTGTCCTTCAACAGAGGAAACTAAAATATTTAGATTTTACTTTGGTTTTATTTATGTATGTTATTCTGTATGCCACTAACCACTGCAAATGTCATCATTTTTCATGTTATATTATTTGTACAGTAAAGATTTAACAAAAACAAACCAAAAATCAAAGAAATAGTCATCAAATATAATTCATATTAAGGAAGTTCAATCATCATTGTGCACCTACAAGGTGATTCATTATTATTGACTCAAACATGTCTTTTAGAACATGTCTCCCCAAAGGCTTCATTTAAATGACAAGGTAAAACATATGAAAATGGCAAGAGAGAGAAGTCAGGGCAGTTCAGACAGGAAGTCTGGACAACATTTACACCTTTTATAATTCTAAATAACTTGACTAAATATCATTCAACTGATGGAAGATTATTACTACACAGCAACAACCTGTTGGCTTTAATGGGACTAACCCTTCTTTTTTAGGCGAAAAAATATTTTTTCAAAAATCCATAAAATGTGAGTACTCTGAAAGTGACTAGTGGTACATACTTACTGACATAAGATTTTTGTAAGATTTTCTTATAAATAACCAAAAATATTGTGCAGAATGTAGTAAACCATTGCAACACTTTTGAAATAATGCTGAAAATTTACATTCTTCTTGCATTTTACCAATATCTGTTATTTTCACCCACTTTATTTTTTAGTGCCATATATAGTATTACATTCTATGCCAAACTTGGTGGGAAAGAACATGTTGAAAAATTTCACCCAAGTGTGAGCGAGTAGCTTTAAAATCACCAGGTTATTTTTAAAATCTGGAAGTAGTAATGCATATGAATACTGAAAAGGAATGAATACATGTGTAGATAAAAACTTTAAACAACAATCTCAACAACATATAACTGTCAGACAAAATAAATAAGGAAATATACATCTTTTCTAACCTACTAACAAGTTGTCAATAACAAAACTTTACAGTTAAAGAAACCATGACCTGGCTATCCATGGATTAAGTGCAAAAACGTTATAGAAACTTTTTTATTGTGTCATGATAGAAATATATAATTCTTTCAGATTTTTGTGAATATTGAAATGGCATAGCGCTTTTCGCTTCATAACATCCAGATATGCCAGTTGTGTTAAATATGTAACATTTTCTCAATGCGTAATACCTGCAGGTATGCTGATTGAAAGAATTTTCTATTGGTTTACACATCACAACATCTAGTACTCTATCTTGGGTGTAACACAACATCTATAACTTTACATATTGGTACTCTATCCTTGGAGTAATTATTTACATTTTTTGGTACATTTCTATATAACTAGCACTACAATGTGTATAAACAACAACAATTATATATATAAAAAAAAAACATCACTCAAACAAAACCAAAAAATTAGAATTCATTCATCAAAGTACAATAGTATGCAGACGATCAGACATAAAACAAGAGCTGTTGGAGGACAGCAACGCTCGACTATTCAACGGCCTTGTCGCTTGAATGAATACGGAAGTCGAAAAAGGGGCATAATTTAGTAAAAAAGTAAAATAGGTTTATGGAACCTGCATAGTGCTTATCAGCTCATGACAGTGGACAAGTGTATGAAGTTTCAATCCATTCCCATTAGTGGGTACTGAGATACCAGCTTACATACAAAAACTTAACCAAAAATTTCTATGTTGAAAAAGGGGCATAATTTTGTAAAAAAGCAAAATAAAGTTATGGGACCTGCTTTGTGCATGTCAGATCATGACAGTGAACAAGTGTGTGAAGTTTCAATCCATTCCCTTTAGTGAGTACTGAGATACCAGCTTACATACAAAACCTTAACCAAAAAATTCTGAGTCGAAAAAGGTGCATAATTTTGTAAAAAAGCAAAACAGAGTTATGGAACCTGTGCAGTGTAAGTCAGTTTATCACAGTAAATAAGTGTGTGAAGTTTCAATCCATTCCCACAAGTGGTTACTGAGATACCAGCATACATACAAAACCTTAACCAAAAATTTCTAAGTCAAAAAAGGGGCATAATTTTGTAAAAAAGCAAAACAGAGTTATGGAACCTGTGCAATGTAAGTCAGTTTATCACAGTGAATAAGTGTGTGAAGTTTCAATCCATTCCTGCAAGTGGTTGCTGAGATACCAGCTTACATACAAAAACTTAACCAAATCGGGACGCGGACGCCAATGCGGACGCTGACGCATGGGCGAGTCCAATAGCTCTACTATTTTATGAATAGTCGAGCTAAAAATATCTATGAGACCAGTATGAAACAAAAACAAAGGAATTCACTTTAAAAAGTAGTGTCATTCACAAATCAAGATACAATTTGTCAAAATGAAAATTTAGTATACTATCCAACTACTGCCAATGTCTTCCTGCCAAAAATGTGAATAAACAACATGTAAGGAGTCTGACACTCACACCTCAAGTTATTCTCTAAAAACATTTCACACATGACTAATTTACAAGTCTGAGATGCCAGTGATAATTCTTTTAATTTCACTAGTACTTAATAACATCAATACTTTGCAATCTCTGACAACAAAGTTCTGAATATACATGAATGAAAAAAGTATATATAGTGGAGAAAATTAGCTTCATGTGTAACAATCATTCAGATAAACTGTATATCAATTCTGTATGTTTAAAATCCAGCATACGGCATCAGCTGGGGAAAAAGTAAAATTCAGCATACGGCATCAGCTGGGGAAAAAGTAAAATCCAATAATGCAATAAATCAAGTCATTACAAACACTAAAATGCAATGTAACAGCATTACATCTATTTATACGGCCGTATTATTAGCAAGCCACTATACACACAAGTTGAGATAAACTATGCTAAGTAAGCCATAAATACCACAGGATTACACTATGCATATTATTCTTCCTAACAATTACACAAACAGTATAGTCACAGTGAAGCATTACTTACATTTGTTTTGTTAATAAACACTTCAATCACTTTCCTGCATCACATTTTTAGCCATTTTCCATTGTATCTAACTATAGTGTTATATTATAACTAAGTGGTGTTTACACAAGGTCAGCCATATTATAAATACCATAAAAATATATTAGGTATTGTCTCCTTTCTAATCAATCATTACACAAAGAATATATTCAATCACCATCCTGCCTTTCATTTTAAGCCACTTTACATTCTGCGGGACTTTCCTCAGGTTCAGTTTCAGAGTTCTGTTCCTGAAGCTCCACTTGCCGCCTAGTCCTCATCACATGGGGAGATTTCTTCAGACTTAGAGTGCGCTGAGGTCCGGCTATCTTTGGAACTGAGTTGTCAGTTGTAGTCACAGACTGCTGCTTTTTCACAGGACTATTTGTAATAGTTCCTAGTGCTTTCTTCTGGAATGTGTAAAGTTCAATGTATGTATGTTCAATCTATATAGTCCTTGTTCAAATTTATATGCTTGCTTGTATTTTTTATCGTTTTGTAATCAAACATAAATCAGACAGATTATAAAACTAGAACACTAGGTAACAAGAGCACCGCCTTGCAGGTGCTGACGCTCATCTGATTTTTTTTGTGTAATAGAAATATTGTCCTACCCATGATTTTCTAAGTCTAAAAAGGGCCGTCATTCTTTCAAAAAGCAGGATAGAGTTATGTTTCTTGATGTTCAGTGTCCACTTATGATGGTGAAAAACTGTTGCAAGTTTTAAAGCAATAGCTTTGATAGTTTATGAGAAAAGTTGACTTAAACATAATACTCAACCAAGAAAATGATTTTCTAAGTCCAAAAGGGGCAATAATTATTGCAAAAAGCAGGATGGAGTTATGTTGCTTGCTGTACAGGGTCAGCTTATGATGGTCAACAAGTGTTGCAAGTTTCAAAGCAATAGCTTTGATAGTTTAAGAGAAAAAATTGACCTAAACATAAAACTTAACCAAAAAAACTGATATTTTCTAAGTCCAAAAGGGGCCATAAATCTTGCAAAAAGCAGGATGGAGTTATGTTTCTTGCTGTACAGGGTCAACTTATGATGGTGAACAAGAGTTGCAAGTTTTAAAGCAATAGCTTGGATAGTTTAGGATAAAAGCTGACCTAAACATAAAACTTAACCAAGAAAACTGATTTTCTAAGTCCAAAAGGGGCAATAAATCTTGCAAAAAGCAAGATGGAGTTATGTTTCTTGATGTACAGGGTCTGCTTATGATGGTGAACAAGTATTCCAAGTTTCAAAGCAATAGCTTTGATAGTTTAGGAGAAAAGTTGACCTAAACATAAAACTTAACCAAGAAATCTGATATTTTCTAAGTACAAAAGGGGCCATAAATATTGCAAAAAGCAAGATGGAGTTATGTTTCTTGCTATACAGGGTCAGCTTATGATGGTGAACAAGTATTCCAAGTTTCAAAGCAATAGCTTTGATAGTTTAGGAGAAAAGCTGACCTAAACATAAAACTTAACCAGGCAACGCCGACGCAGACGCCGACAACCGCTCAAGTGATGACAATAACTCATCATTTTTTTTCAAAAAATCAGATGAGCTAATAAATGGGTAAGCCAAAAAGGTGAATCTCTGCTTAAACAAAGAACAAGACAGTCATGATGACTCTGAACCGCTCACCCGAGTAATATGAGCCACATGTTTGAAATGGCAAACTGATGCTAAAATATTAGAAAGTGGGCCAGTAGGTCACATTCATGGTCACTGAAAGTCACAAAAGCTCACCATAAGCCTTTGGCTCAAGTGAGCTAAAAAAAGCCACAAGTCTAAATGAAATCTGGAAGCATGTGACATGTCATGGACAAATAAGGTTAAAACTTACCTTAAGTATAGATTTAGAAGTATCATCTTCAAGCTTTAATGGACCTGCTTTTGAGCCATGTTGTCCTAGTTTACTTATAGACAGTAGGCCACCCACTTCCTTCTGTGAATCACCAACACTAGTCTTGGTTAACAACGATTTCGATACACTTGTACTGTTTTTGTTTGAATCACAATGTACTGTCACAGTAGAAACTGCAGCCTGACCAGAAGTTTGACTTCTTGTTGGTCTAAGACCTTTTGGTCGACTGTGAGTCACTGGCAGAGATTTACCAGACTGGTTACTTAATACATTTGAGACTGGTTTACTGGCTATTGCACTTTTCTGGTTAGACTGGTTATCTGAGTTATTCCAGTGGTTATCAGTGATTCCTGCTGGACTGAGTGTAGAAGAGGAGACAGGTTTTATCACAGGTGTAGTTTTTGAGCTAGATAAAGCATCAGTTTTTGATTTTGAACGTGACAGAGATCTTGGGCTCTTCCTCCTTGGTGTTTTCTCCGACTCCTCTACAAGCTTTGTGATAGTATCTGAAACACCTAAATAATAAACAAGACACATGAAATCAGCTTTAATTTTCTATTTAAACCCTTAAACATCTATTTCTATTAAGAAATTGAGCACTACATAGGAGATGAAGAGCTCTCTTATTGACTGACACTGTGCATATCTCAAATGCCTTTGCTGGGACTATGGTAGAATTAGCCAAACTCAAGAGGTTATTATTACTTTCATATCACAATACATTCAACTCATTCACATCCAAAAACTGAGTTTATCATTGGCTATTCTTAGCTGAACAAACAGTTAAGATCGCTCCTGCAAAAAGGATACACTTGTAATTGCATAGGTACTCTAATCTGACAGAAACAATTATTGCTTAATCATTGATCAAAAACAAAATTTTCTTAACCTTTCATCAGTAAGCATTATCAGCACAAATATATCGAAATATAAACAGTTGAGATAATCAGAAAATATATCACACAAGCCTCGAGGTATGCAAAAATTTTGACATTTGTGCTAAAGTTTGCCAGTAGCAAACAAAGAATACATTAATACACTGCACTGGGACCTGATGCCATGCTCTCACAATCAAGTTATCAATGTTCGACCAGCTATAGAAATCTCCTATAGAAAATAGGAAAACAACAGGAACCTTATGAGTTGCTTGAGAGAGCCCGGATGTTAGAGTCACTGATGCTCTTGTGAGTGGTGTTTCAATGTAAAGTTATTGAGGTCCTCTACTGATTAGGAGGACAACTATAAATGCTCTATTCCTACTCAATTTACAAATAACGATGTCATTCAAAGTATTTGTCCCTAACACCAAAGAAATTTATCAGAAATCTAACTTGAATAAATCATGTCTGAGAAGCTGATACCTCCAACAAAATTTTGAAAGTGTCTGGAATGAAAACATCTATGTTTATTCTGTTTCATTTTCAGGCTTATGGTCATAATGTTAGAAATGTGTCACAGTGCCATTCAAAGAACAATCTCTAATTCAAATCTATTTTTCATTCCTATCAAACCTGAACTTTATGCTAATGATACATATCCAGTTATTTATCATATTATTGCGATATTTACATGAGTAACTTTGTTAAGCAAGTTCTAATCAACAATACATACCATGATCAGAGCGCCTCAGCCTCTTTGCCACTGGCACTGTTTCAACAAACTGTTGTGTAATACTATTTGTGGTCTCACTGGCCAACGATTCAGCTGGTTCCTGTTTCACTGTGTAACTGGTATCCATCACTTCCTGAGTAATGTCACAAGTTGCAACTGATTTGGCACCTGAAACAAGAGCATAAGCTATAAAACACTTCCTGTGTAACCTGACTGTCAAAACTTGATCATTTTCAAACATTTTCAAACAACAGACATTGGAATTCCAGACTTTTGAACAACAAGAAGCAAATTCGATGAATTGGTATCCCCCGCTGAAAGGGTTTGTGGTGAGGAATGGCAAAAAAATATATCCGGCAAAAAGTTAATCAAAATTAATTTAACAGAAAAAGAATTGTTTTTCTTTGAGGAGGGTGGGGTGGGGGGGGGGGTGGGGCAGGGGTGAAGGTACAAAACTTCACATGTTGATTATAAATATTGAATGAGGAAAATGAAAAAAAAAAAAAAATGGGGTGGGTGTGGGGATGCATGATCAGGGTGGTGGGCATGACTGGGTGGAGTGAGGTGGGTGAACGGTAAAACTTTGCATGTTGATAAATACCGGTATTCATGGAAGGTTTGAAAAAAAAAAATTAAAAAAGGAATGAATTTTTTAAATTTTTTTTGAGAGTGGGGGGTGGGGGAGAAATGGCTGTGGACGGATGGACGCACAACGCCAGTTCATTACCCCCATCCCGATTTCATCAGCGGAGGATAGTAACAAGAGCACTGCAATGTGGAGTGATATAAGCCCAAAGGTATGATCTTTGACCCCTAAGGGTGACCTTGAACTTGCCATCCGAAAAATGCGCTCTGCATGTTGTCATGCTGTGGTGAACATTTGTGCTAAGTTTCTTTAAAATCCTTCAAGCATACAAAAATGGCATCATTATGCAATTGTATACAAAGGAACCTTAGTATCTGGCACTGCAACTGCAACTAAATAAAAGGACGATTCACATTTAGCCCAAAATTGCCCTGGTTTCATTGAAAATTCTTTTGTACTACACGATGTTTTGTGACTGATAGATGGATAAATAGACAAACAAAATAACATGATGAGTACATGCTTCATAAAACTGCATTCTATTACAAATGGTTTCATGAAAAGATATACTATACTTGTGACAAGTTCCACCATTAGTGACTGATGAGCAGATAGACTGAAAAACAAACTAGCTAGGAAAATAATATAATGTACAAATTCTCCACATGGTTTTTCTAAAAAATTTTACGAAGTTTTCAGGAGAAAAAATCTCTTGTTCCTCTGGAGATATCACAGGATCCTTTTGTTATCATACCTTTTCAACTTTCTGTTGCCAAACCAGCCACATTTTTTATCACAGTAACAAAACAAAAGAATGTGTATATTTTTCATACTGCCTTCTATCCATGTGCATTTTGGTTTGTACACATGGGTTTTACGGCCTACCAGTACAGGTTATATGGCACCTGAACAGGACTCACAATTCTGGTTAGTCACCACTCATAATCATTCAAGGGTAAGGCAGTGGTTCTAATTCTTGTCATACACAAGCCGTCCAAAGACCACATGGGACCAATGTTTTTAATGAATCATGAAAAAAAATACCTTGAACTTCTGAAGTTCTTGCAAGATTCACTTCATACGCAGCAACAGTAACCATGACATTAGCAATCTTGCACACTTTAAAATACCTCAATGCCAAATTTCAATTTAGTGGATCTAGTTACTGAGTGGACAGTCAGACTTCTGTCAAATCTTAATATCTTTACACCAAAGGTACCTACCATATACTGCCCCCCACCCCAACTTTCATATTGTTCCCCTGTACAGAATGTATGTATGTGGCTTGTTATTGTCTTAAAAGTCAAGTGTCCCTACGACAGCCTGTTGGAGGTAACACTTATTGATCAAAACATTTTTGCGTCACAAGCTCAAGTAATTTTGACCTTTGACCCAAAAACCTAAAGGAGCCCTACTGACAGATATTATTTCAATAAGTGAACAAGTTATTCACTCACCTGAACTGCCAACCTGCAGTTTTTCATACTGTTCTTCGAGATGAGTGTAGCGTTGTGTCAAGGCATGGTATTTGTCCAGATACTGGCTGGCTTCTTTCTTGGCCGAGTTCAGGTCATTCACTAAATTTTTTGTCCTTTCAACAACCTATTACATATAATATGTCATTTCTGTGCTTTAACTTCTTTCAAACCATTTTAGAGAGAAAATTTTAATATTAATCAATTACTATTTACAGTCTATATGCCTTTCCTTCTACAATTCTTGGTGAGTTATGCTGTCCTCAAAAAAAGACACTGTCTGAGGTCACAAAGCACAATTGGACATTCCTGTTTACATGTCACATAGACAAATCAGATACATGCTTCTTTTTGTACATCACCCATGGAAAGCAATGGTTTGTGGCGAAAGTACATTTAAATGTATTTCAAATGAAAACTGCGAAAAAAGTTATATGCATTTTAACAGGTACGAAAATTTTCAAAGAAAGCTTCATAAAAACCTTAGAACAGCAACAACCTATTTTACCAACTAAAGCATCTATGCATCTTCCAGACAAGTGCCTGATTGTACATATGCCAATCATGTGAAAATACATGCATATAATTATATCAAGGTAAACAGTGTGACAGTTTAAGTCAAATTTATTTACCTGCTGCTCAATATCAGCTTTGACCATCTTCAGTTGTTCCTGGTACTTGCTCACATTTTTCTTCTCCATTGTCAGCTGCGAGTTTAGTTTGGAGCATCTACTCTGCCATTTTTCTAATGTCTGCAATTTAGGAGACACTAATACACCACTTATTTATGCAACACAAACCCCGAGTTTAAGATTTAGCATATACCTGCCCAAAGGTTACTGTAGCTCTAGAGCTAACACTGAGGGTTATAAATACCCCTGAATGCCACATTGATATGGTTCAAATAGGTACATTCTTTCAAATTTTCAAGGATTACTTTTCTCGAAACCAAGTCTTGAAAAGTTGGAACCACACTTATCAACTGTTTCATACAGACTTTACTCATCACTTTTTGCAATATGTATACATAATTCAACACGAGTGGCAAACTGTTACAATAGTGATCTACATTTGTGTTAAATTAAATGAAGATCCAACAACAGATTACTCTATTATGTGGGAATTTATTGATTATAAAACAATAAAGGGCAATAACTCTGGTAACTGAAATGATCCAGACACTCTGCACGTGCACAACCATCTTAGTGATTTATGTCTGTGTGTTAAATTTAATATATTACTCTGTAATGTGGGAATTTATGAATAATACGATTGTAAAACAATAAAGGGAAATGACTCTGGCTATTGAGGCTATTGAGTGATCCTGATGCAAGTTGCATGAGCACCATATGGTGACCTACACTGTTTCACGAGGATAAATCAGCAAATCAAGGGGTGGGGGACGCTGATTTTACTGGGTCAAGGGCGACATTACAGAAACAGTAAAAGGTCATGTGCTTACTAATTTTTGTGAGGTTTGGTGATTTTAGCTAAAATACTTTATGCATTAAATGCATTTTCACTTTTTTTACCAAATCAAGCAGAAAATCTATGCTTTTTCTTTCTCAAGGGTATTAATACTGTATGTGTGCAAAGACCCTGTGCACATTAATAATTATGTGAGATTTGGTGATTTGGTTTAATGAATAAAAATACTTTTTAATTTCAAACCGACACACCAACAGAAGAACATCTGGACAGACAATGCAAAAACAATATCCATCCCCTTTTTGTGGGGGTCAATAAATCAAAACAAATACAAAACAGTATGAACAAACCTTTTCCACCTCGCTTCTTGACTGATTATTCACACTATTACTGTCTTCGTTCTCCTGTTCCTTCTTCACTTGCCCCTCCAGTTGTTTCTTCAGTTCAGCCATCTCCTCCTGAAGCTGATGTACTCTTGACTTGCTCAACTACAATAGAGGTTACATCCAAACTAGTTATTACTTTCAGTAACAATGTCTAATAACAGTGTGTTGACTATCTGAAGCACTTTCACACAATACAAGCTAAACTAAAGAAGCTTTGCCAAAATTTTGAAAAAAAAAAAAAAGAGGCATAATTTTTCACTTGGGAGATACTGAACCTAGGTCACAAAGACCTAAGAAGAATTTCAAAGCATTCAGTTCAACAGTTCCGGAGAAATCTACTTATATGTAAAGCTTTTACAAAACTTTTTAAGAGGAAAACAGGCAAAGTTTTGCCAAGATGTAAGCTATAGCTCCAAAGAAACATGCTTCCATGCAATACTTTCACGAACTTACTATGTTAAAAAGGTGCATAATTTTAACAAAATGTAAATCAGAGTTATGAAACTGTCCTGAGATCCTCTCAAAATGCCAGAAGACATGTCTGAAGTTTGAAAGCACTTTGCCTAGCAAGTTATGAGAAAATCTGCTTCATGGCAACAATTTTGACCAAAACTTTTAATTTCAAATTTTTGACGAGGATGCAAACAAATGGGTGACAACAAAAGCTTTCTGTATAGCCATGCCAAAAATTTATCATACAGTAGCTCCCAACTTAGACACAGTTTGACAGAGTATGTCAATGACAAGTGTTGCAGGACTTTGGCTCAGTGTTGTTTTCTGTTTTCATTTAATCACGCTGTCCATTCAAGTATCTATTTCATTGCCAGGGTCAAGAGTGGTGTTTCACATTTTATTACCTCTCATGAACAGACCCAATCAAACAAAGACTGATATTTACTTGGTTGCATTCTTCTATGCTTATAAAGCATACTCTTAGATTTTTCTTTCACAAGAGCTCATAGAACACAAAATGCCCCTCTCATTGCACTCAGTAATTGCACAAGGAACAGAAATCATTCAGTCACTGTACACAAATAGTTCTACTGTTTTGATCTTGATCTTTGACGACCTACTGACCTAAAAATCAATAGGGGGTCATCTGCTGGTCATGACCAACCTCCCTATCAACTTTCATGATCCTAGCCCCAAGCATTCTAGTGTTAATATCTGGAAACTCTTTCACTGTTCCTGGTCACTGTGACCTTGACCTTTGTCCTACTGACCTCAAAGTCGATAGGGGTAATCTGCTAGTCATGACCAACCTCCCTATCAACTTTCATGATCCTAGGCCTAAGCGTTCTCGAGTTATCATCTGGAAATGGACTGGTCTACATACATACAGACCGAATAACAGCAGTCTAGTCTGCGTGAACTTAAATTAATGCTGTTATATTTTCTGGACCTTTGTGAACATAAGCCCATTCAATGTATAATGTACTTGTATAATTAAGAAACATTACTTTAAGTGCAATCTAGTAACTGGTTGAATATTTCTGCATCACACACATTTTGTAGCTATTCCACATGTATAAATGTTTGCATTTCTAATATAAGTGATGAATAAAATGTAAGCAGTCAAGAACAACAAGGAGTGAAAATAGTGGCTTATTCACTTTGTTTATGCTAGAACCAAACATTTCCATGTTGCAAAATAAGCCTTAAATAAAATCAGTAATAGACAAACCCATATATTATAATACCTCCAAAAATAGTGAGAATATTAAGAGATACATCAACAGATTTCACTCATTTTTTATACCTTCAATGTTTCATTCTCTGCCTTCAGCTTTTCTAACTGATTTTGCTCTTGAGAAAGACTGTTGATCTCTGACTGTAGCTTCTCAATGGTAACCTCTCTTTCAACCTGCACAACAAACAACAAAACCATTAACATTCCTGTTAGTAGTTGTTTATCTCCTTCCTTTTTTTACTCAAGTAGATTGAAAGCTTGCTGAAGACCAAGCACTTTATGTAAAGTCTGGGACTGTGTGCAGAGCAAACCCACTTAAGGGAACTTGTTTGTTTTGGTTTTAACGCCGTTTCTCAACAGTATTTCAGTCATGTAACGGCGGGCAGTTAACCTAACAGTTTTCCTGGATTCTGTACCAGTACAAACCTGTTCTCTGCAAGTAACTGCTAATCGTTTATCAAATAGTCACGGAGAACAAACATCCCGCCCGAGGATCGAACTCACAACCCTGCGATCCATAGACCAATGCTCTACCCACTGAGCTAAGCAGACGGGCTAAGGGAACTTGAGAAAGGTCCATGCTACATTCCAAGATTGGTATAAATATAAAAGTAGTAAAACACTGTTTGAAGGATTTTTTTTCAAGAGAACTATTTGAACAAACTTGAGAGATGTCCCTTCAAAACTAGTAAAGACTTAACTATATTGAATTCCAATCAGCAGTCCATAATTTTGGTTACCGGTAGTTTACGAATTTCCAAATTCCAGCTCTGGTAACCCTTGTGCGTAGCATTAGTCTATAATGGGCAAGAATACATCAAAGAAACTCTGGCCAGTAGTTTTAGCAATGCCACAAAAATCTAGCAGTTAGTAAGATAGCAGACTAGGGTTCCAACAAGATCACAAAGGCTTACCTCTGACCCTTTGGTTCAGGTCAACAGGCAAATGATTTTTTGTACAGAATTGTAATGAACATCAGATTTCAAATGATTTTTACCTTATCATTTTCAAGGACAAGAAGTTTATCCTGCAGGTCAACTCTCTCCTGTCTCAGTTTCTTTACAACCCCTTCAAGGGCCCCTTGTCTGCTGACCTCCTTCTTTAAGTTATTCCTCTCCTCCTGGACACTGGTCAGGTCTCTTGTCTGGTCATTTAGGCTGCTGACTAGGTCAACATTTACCTGAAAGGTAAAACATTGTCACAGAGTCCCACCTTCAGCTGGGTTTTGATAGATGCTTCGATATTTGACCACTCGGGTAAACACCCTCGTGTTCAATTCCTACACATCTGAACTGTGTTAAATTTGACATCAAACCACTCAAAGACCTTCATTGTTAAATAAAACATTTTGACCAATGAAATTGAAGTTTGAATTTTTTACCAACAACAAAGGGCCACTCAGAGTGCTATAGGCAGATGGCAACTCTAAAATCACATTACCTCCTTCAGTTTTTCGATTTCCATACTGAACTTTGTTAACTTGTTCTCTTGTTCATTCTTTTCTTTGCTTATTGCATCAAGTTCTTTCTGGAAACGTGTAACTTCTTGGTTCTTTTCTTCAAGCACACTGTCAAGTTCTTTGATCTGAAAACAGGTATTTGAATATCTATAGCTCACATTATATACTGAAGTATTACGCAAGAGAAATATTGTGAATAAAACAGGAGTAAAGGTTTCTGATTGTTCTATCCAAATTCTTTTACTTCTCTCAAAAATACCCGAGTAATTTCAAACACTTGAAACTCAAGCTCTTAAAATCAACTAGTATGATCATATTAAAAGGTTTTATAAATCTAAATTCTAGTTCTATTCTTAGTAAAATCCTGTTCATACATTTTGCTGTCTGCAGTATAAACATGATCAAAGTCAAAATTTTTGAAATAAAATAGTTCCTAACCTGATTTTGTAGAGTAGTGTTGTGTTTCTCAACATTTCCATATTTATCTTCCAGACAGAGGAACTGGGAAAGCAAGTCTCCCTTTTCCCTCTCCTGTGTGGCCAACTTCTGCTCTAACTCAATCTTATTTGACAACATACTTTGCAGTTCCAACTTAGCTTCTTGAAGCTCCGTTTTCTTTGATTCAAAGTCACCAAACCCAGTTTCTACTGAAGCCATCTTTGCTTTCAATGTAATATTTTCCTGTTCCACTTCTTCTATAGCAACTGAAAGATTTGTGTATTTTCCCTTTAATTCATTAAGTTCAACACTTAAAGCTTCTTTCGTTGCTAAATGTTCTTCTGTCTGATTCTTTAAAGTCGATGTGTGCTTAGAATTCATTTCCTTTGCCTCTTCCTGTAAATCATACACGGCCTGTTTCAGTTTCCCTATTTCATTTTCAAGTTCTATTTTTTCAGTTTCTAATATACTCACTTTCTTGTCCAATTCATTTTTTTCAGTTTCTAAACTAGTATTTTCAAACTCTAAGGACTCCATTGCATCTTTTAAAGTATCAAGATCACTTTCGACAGATCTCAGATTTTTCTTCAGCGTACCAATTTCCTCTGCACTTCCCTTGTTTAGATTGTCATTTTCTGAAAGCTCCATTTCTATTCTGCTCCTTTCTGCTTGCAATGTATTCAGAGAATCCTCCAGAACTTTCATTTTCTCACTTGTTGATTTATATTCTTCCTGTGCTGTATTAAGCGACTGCTGTAGTTCTTTGTTTTTCTCATTAGCCTCCTTGAGATCTGTTCTTAAAGCTGCAACTTCGTCCTCCTTCCCAGCACTCTCAATACTAGTATACTCAATCATTCCCTCAAGTTCTTCTTTTTCACTTTCTAGAGATCTCAGCTTGTTCTGTTGCTTATCAATATCAGACTGGAGTTTGCATATTTCATTCAGTTGATCTTTTCTTGTCTTTTCACTCTGATTTAACTCGTCTTGTACTACTGAAGCATTTAATTTTAGATTCTCTACTTCTGATTCATAGGAATCACACTTCTGCTTTAAAAGGCCAAAATTTTCTTCAAAACATTTTAATTCTGCAGAAAGTTCCTCTTTTTCATCTCTCAATGACCTTAATTGTTCTTTTGCTTCTGTTAGATCAGCTGACAGTATATCTGTTTCATCACTTTTTTGTGAAGATTCAACTTGGAACTTTGCATGTTCTTTCTCTAAATCTTTTAAAGTATCAGCCATTAATTTCAGTTCATTTTCTATCCAGGCTTTCTCCTCTTCTAAACATTTGACTTTTCCTGTATCTTCCTCCTTAAGATCATGTAATGATAATATAGTCTGCTCTTTGGCTGAACAGTCTTTTTCTAGTCTTGTAACTTCTGAATGCAATCTATCAATTGTTTCTTTAGAATTAAGTTGTTCTTTGCTTCTGGTTACCAACTGGTCTTCTAATTCACTAAGACGTGACTTCATTTCTTCAAATTCATGTGTAATTCTGTTATTTTCTTCATTTTTTCTATCCTTTAATCTTTTTTCTTGTGTGAGCTCTGAAGACAAAGTTTCATTCGTTTGTTCAAGGTCATATATTCTTGCAGCTCTTTCAGCAACAATTTTGTTTACATCATACAATTCATTGTTTATAAGATCTAGTTTTTGCCTGTAGTTATCAAGTTCACTGGTAGTTGTTTTCATTTCTTTTTCAAGACTACGGTTTTCCTCCTTGAGGTCAGCAATGTCACCATTTCTGTTCTTCACTGTATCTTCCAGTCTATAGATAGTATCTTGATATTCATGATTCTTTTCCAAAACCTCCTCCAGTTGAGTTCTTTGCTCTGATATTTTGTCTCTTGATTCCTGTCGTAACTTTTCAAGTTCGATTTTTGCTTGCTGAACATTATCCTCTAAATCCTCTTTTGCTACAGATAATTCATATATTTTTTCTTGTTGTCCTTTGTAACTGTCATCAACTTGATCAAGCTGGCTTTGCAATGTCTGAGAAAACACCTGTGTAGATTGCAATTCTTGTTCTCTTTCAACAAGTTTCTTCTCATAGTGGTCTTTCTCTGACCTCAAATCTCTCAGTTCTTTTTCTAGACCATCAATTTTCAATAATCTTTCTGATTTTTCATCCTCTAAAGAATTCAGTTGTTTAGCTATTTTATCCTTTTCATTTAATACTTCATCTAGTTCATTCTTCAAATCTCTAGCGTTTAATTCTAAAGTTTCAAGTCTATTTTCACACTCCTTTCTGTCACTTACAACTTTTTTATGTTCTGTTTCAGCATTCTGTAAAGTTTCTTGTAGCAACTCAAGATCCAGCTCTTGGGCTTTAACTTTGTTTTCTAGAGTTAACTTTTCTGTTGCATATTGATCCCGGAGATAAATCAGCTCATTTTCGCGATCCAATGTCTTCTTGGTAAGATCTTCATTAGATATCTGCAAAGAAGTCACTTTTTCACTTGCAGCTTCTAGCTTCTCTTGAAGACATTTCATGTCATTATCTTTAGCAACAAGTGTGTTTTTCAGTGCTGTAAGTTCAATATGATCCTTTGCCTGTGATTCACTAGAAATAACATCTCTTTCATGGCTACTGTCTTTCAGTGCTTGCAGTTCTGAATCTCTAGATGATATTTTTTCTTTCAAATTGTTAACTTCACTTGTCACTTCATTTAATGTAAATGTCAACTGGTCTATTTTTTGTTCATACTGATTAATAGTTAAAACCTTTTCTTCCAATTCTTCTTCAATGCTTTTCTTATCTTCTTCTGTTTTTAACAGCTTATTTTTGATGCTAGCGATCTCTTTTCGTAAGTCATCTAATTCCAAGTTCTGTGCTTCTGTACAATTTAATAATTCTTTGACCTGTGTTTTCAAATGTACTGAACTCAAATCGTGATCAACATTCGCCTGGTTTGATAAGTCTTTTAAGCCCACGATTTCTGTGTTTAGTCTATCAATGTGATCTTGTTGTTCCTTTTCCTGAGTTTGACTGACAGATACTATATGCTTCAATTCATCCTTTTCGTTACGTGCCTGCAACAACTCTGACTGTAAGGTACTGCACTGGGATTGCAAACTGTCAATAATGCTAACATTTCTACTATTGGCATTTTCAAGCATACTATTTTTTTCTTCCAGCTTCATAACTGTAGATAATGCATCTTTCAGCTGACTGTCTGTTTCATCCAGTTTAGTCTGGTATGATATACTTTCGGATTTACTGTCTGACATAACACTGCTCATTTGGTCTATTTTATTCAGGTAAGATTCATTCTCTTTTTCAAGATGTGAAATTCTAGTAAAGGCAGTTGTATTTTCTTCTTTGAACCTTTCCATTTCTACTTCTGCATGTACCGCTTTACTTCTCTCATTTTCTAGCAAAAGTGTACATTGCTGCAAAGTATTCTCAAACTCATTAAGTTTTGCTTCCTTTTCATTCAAATTTTCCTCCAGTTTTATTTTTTCTTCACTTAACTTTCTCATACTTTCTTCAAAGGCAAACTGACTTGCATCTTGATTTTGTTGTAGCTGGGAAATTTCTATATTAGATTCCATCATCTGATTTTCATTCTTTTCAAACTGCACTTGATAGTTTGTTACTTTCTCTTCCAAAAGCTCCTTCTCCTTTTTTACTCTTTGTAGTTCTTCTGAATTTCCATCAATAATATTTTGATTCTCTTCAACAAGTCTTATCAGGTTACATTTTTCAATATCAATGGATGTTAATCTATCAGTTAAGCTAGCAACTGACCGTTCAAGATTACTGTTATCTTTTTCTAACTTTTCAATTCTTTTTTCTGTCTGTTGAATCTGGTCTTGCAGTTCTTCACAATCTTCATGGCTAATCTGGAGCTGACTTGACTTCTTATGAAGTTGGTCATTAAGCCCTGAAATTTCCTTCTCAAGTGTTTCATTTATCTGTTGCAGTGTTTTTATTTTATCCTCAAGAGAACATATATCATTACTACTCTGACCTGCAGCTTGTTCCATCTGCAACTTATAGCTTTCATAATCATTTGCAACTTCTAGCTTTCCACTTCTTTCTAAATCAATTTGTTTTTCTAAGCTAGTCAATTTCGCCTTCATTTCATCAAGCTCACTAGTTTTATGAGCCAATTCCTTTTCAACTACTTGATATTTCTCCTGATTTCCTTCTAATTCATTTGACCTTTCCACTAATTTCAATTTAAGTTCAGCTATTTCACTTTCAGAAATGGAAGATTCATCCTTACGTTTATCTTTAAGAATATTAATTTCAGACTGGAGATTAATTAATTGTTCTTGGTACATGTTGGCCTCTTTTTCATGTTCTTGTGCCTTTAATTTGATTTCGTCATAATTTGACTGTAATTCTGTGATTTTATCTTGGAGCTGATTCCGTAAATTAATAGCTTCATTTATTTGAACCTGATATGTCTCAGACTGATGTCTTTCTCTATCAACAGCTGATTTCAGACTTTCTATTTCCTCATTGAGTCCATGAAGTGTGTTTCTTGTCTCTTCTTTCTCAATATTAATCTGTGCATTTAATGACTTTTCTGTGGACTGTAAGCAACACAATTCATCCTTCAGCTCCACTATTTCAGATTCTAGCTCTGTAATTTTTGAATCTGATTTATCTTTTAATGCCACATTCTCTGTCAAAGAACACTTCAATACCTCGATTTCCTTCTCATATGAAATAAGCTGATTCTCCAGTTCTATCTTTTCAGTCTTTATTTCTTCAAATTCAGAGTTTGTTTTCTGCAAACAGTTTGTGAAATGATCTCTTTCAACCATTAACTCTTTCATTTCATTTTCTTTACCTTCAAGAATACTTTCATATTCTTTATTCTGCTGGTTTATCTTGGCCATATCTGTAGATGATTCAAGACTTATTTTGTTCATTTTGTCTTTAAGCTGCACAGCTTCTGTTTCAAGAACCTTAATTTTCTTGTCCTTGATTTCATTGTCAGATACTAAATCTGAATTAGCCCTTGCTAATGCTTCAAATTCATCTTTCAAACTGTTTAATGAAGACTCTATGTTAGTTTTATCATTATTTTGTTCTGCTAAACGTTTATCAGATACTTCTAATTTCTCAATTGTATGTGCCAATTCTTTATTGACTGATTCAAACCTATAATCTTTTTCTTCCATTGTGTTCCCAAACTCAGTGATTTCCTGTTGGAGCTTGAGTATCTCAGACTGTTGCTCCTTGTTCACTTTTTCTATTTCTTCATATTGATTTTTCTTCCTTTCTAAGTCATCCTTAAGTTTGATTATCTCTGAATTTAATCTGCTGACTTCAATGTCTTTGTTTTCCAAAGAATTTTTCAAAAGATCAAGTTCCTGATTTACTTTTGCCCTATTTACAGCTTCTTCTACAGACTGATCACTAAGTTCATCTTTAAGGGATTGTATTTCAGTCTGAAGAATGGTCAAATTCTCTGATTTATCCATCATTTCTTTATTAGCTTCGGTTGCTGCAAACTCCAATTCTGCTACTCTTTGCTTCAATTCACTTTCAATCAACTGTAACAGTTCTTTCTCTCTACGAAACGACTCGGCAGTTTCAACAGACTTTTCATAGCTGTTTGTGACACGAGACAATTCTGCCTTAACTTGAGATATTTCTTCCATTTTTGTATCAACTGTGTTTGTTAACTGGTGATTTTCTTGTTCAAGAGCAGCCTTTGTAGTTGTATACTCAGTCTCCAATTTATCTAAATCATCTTTCAAAGTCTGCTGATGAGTCTTAAGATCAAAAACAGTCTTTTCATAGTGTTCTATAGATTGCTTAGACTCTTCTAAGGCAAAAGAAGCTTGACTTACTTCTTCAGAAAGACTAACTATTTTTGCTTTTGCATCCACTAAATCTTGTGACAGATTTATATTTTTGTTTTCAGATTCAGTTAATTTTTCTGTTTTGTGGTCCAACTCAATATTGAGTTGTTTAATTTCACATTCCTTTCCATCGATGACATTTTGTTGTTCTGTAATGTTCTGTTTTAATTTTGCCTGACTGACAGATTCTTCCATGGCCTGGTCACTGATTTCATCTTGAAGCTTTCCAAGTTCATGTTGAAGCTCCACTATTCTTGCCTGGTATTTTTCTTCAGCTGATTTCATTTCTGACACTAAATGCTCAAGTTCATCTACTTTTGTCTTTTCTCGATGAAGTAAGGACTCTGCTTCTACTTTTTCATCAGATACTTTTTGCTTTGATTGAGAAATATCTTCAATATCCTTTTCTTTGTGCATAATCTCATTTTTTAAACCTTCGATGTCACATTCTTTCACTGCCAAGAGATTTTTCAAATTGTGTACTTCTTGATTTAATCTAGCTATATTAACAGATGATTCCATGGCACTGTCATCGAGTTCATCCTTAAAATGTTTATTTTCTGCTTTTAACTGTTCCAATTCCAAAGTGTATTTCTCTTCCAAACCCTTTGTTTCTTGCAATGCAAATGTAAGCTCTTCATTTTTCTTCTCGAGCTGCAGTGAAAGCAAAGTCACTTCTTCTTTCTCAAAGCGAACTTTATCTAGAGATTCATTCACTTTTTCTAATTTATCCTTTAAATCTTCACACTGTTTCACTTTTGTTTCTATCTCTTTTTCATGAGTTTCTGCTATGCTTTTATACTGCTCTATTTCTTGACTCAGTTTTGCATAATTTGTGGATTCCTCTAATTCTTTTTCCCCTATCTGATCTTTCAAGGCCTGTATTTCACCATTCTGTTCTCTAACAATATCTATTTGCCGTTTGTCAGAAGTCTTTATCTCTTCTAAAGTAAATTGTAGTTGATCAACTTCCTTCGACAAGTCATTTATTCTTAATTCTTTTTCAGCAATGTCTGCACTTAGTTTCTCTACATTTCCATTACTTTCACTTAGTTCTCCAGTTTTATTGTTAAGCATACTTTCAAGCTCCTGAATCCTTAAATCTTTACCTTCTACAATATTCTGGAGTTCATTGAAATCCTGCTTCTGTTTTGCACTGACCACTGACTGCTCCATTTCTTGGTCACATATTTGATCCTTTAATGACTTAACTGTAGCATTCAAGTCAATAATGTCATTCTCTTGTTTCTCTCCGACACTTTTTGCCTCAGTTAGCGCAAACTGAAGCTCTTCAGCCTGTTTTTCTATGCTGTTGACCCGCATTTGAAGTTCATTGTTTTCACTACTCAGTTGGTTAAGAGTATCAATTTTTTGATTCAGCTCCTTCATCTTGTGATCCAACTCATCTGTCAAGTCTCTGATTCTTGAATCTTTACCATCTGATGTATTCTGTAACTCTTCAATATTCCTGTTTAGTTCAGCAGTTTTCACTGAAAAATCCTTCTCATGGTCAGACAGTTCATCTTTCAAAGTCTTTATAATTTCGTTAAGCTCTTGAATCCTATTTCCTTGTTCTTCTTCCAAACACTTTGATTCTGTTAATGTAAAAGTGAGACCTTCAATCTCTTTCTCTAAACCTGAGATTTTTGTCTCATGTTCATTTTTAACTTTAGAGACATTTTCAAGTTCATCCATTTTTGCATTCATTGCTTCAGATTTTTGACACAGCTCATCCTCAATTTCCCTGAGTCTTGTATCTTTACTCTCAACATCACTCTTCAAATCTTTGATTTCCTGCTTGAGCTTTGCACTGTTTACAGACTGATCCATTTCTTGGTCACTCAGTTGATCCTTCAGGCTTCTTATTTCACTATTCAGCTCTGTTATTTCCATATTTAGCTTTTCTTCTTTCTGGCTGAAATCCTTTACAGTAAAATTAAGTTCATCTAAACTTCTTTCAGCTGAATTAAGATTCAAAGTCAATTCCTCCTTTTCTGATAAAATCTGATCCAAATTTGTGATTTTTGTTTCTAAATCCTTTGACTTGCTTTCAATTTCTTTATTCAACATTTCAATTTTTGATTCTTTTTCAACAATATTGGATTCTAGTTCACCAATTCTGAGCTTCAACTCAGATGTAATCTGTTCTAATTCAAGCTCCTTGGAGCTCACAATATCTTTCAATTTTGAATTTTCTTCTTCAAGTTCTGTTATTTTCATGCTGTGTTTATCATTTTCTATTTTCAGTTGCTCTGAAGAAAAATTGGCACTTTCTGTGTCTTTCTCCTGCCTTGCTAATTTTTCCTCAAGATCTGCATTTCTAGCCAAAGCACTTGCATTCCTCTCTTGCATTTTCTCAATCTCTGTCTTAGCTACATCAATTTCTTTCCTCAAAGACAGAATTTCTGAATCTTTTTGATCACATGTATCTTTGAGTTCTTCCTCAAACTGTTTAAGCTTTGCTGTATTATCAGAAATCGTAATGTCTCTTTCATTCAGGGCATCTTTTAGTTGAACATTCTCTTGATCAAGTTTAAGACCATTCGCAACAAGTTTTTCTTCAGAAGTCTTTAGTGCTGCTATAGTTATGTCAGCTTCTTCACATTTTGATTCAAAATCTGTCACTTTTGTTTCAAGATCTGTTTTGGATAATTCTAATGCTTTTACAGTCTCTTGAACTTGTTCAAGTTTTTCTGAACTATGACTTACTTCTGTCTTCAACTGATTAATGGAAATTTCTCTTTCAGCAATTTCATTCTGGAAGGATTCAGTTTCCGACCTTAGTTTTGCTGTAAGCTCCTTTTCAAAGATATCTTTTGCAGAAAGCTGATCTTTTAAAGTATGTAACTCTTGACTCAGTTCCATGATTTTGTTCTGATCGGCAACATTTATTTCCTTGCTTTCTTCAATCTGAAGTTTTAAGAGATCTATATCTTCAAGACATTTTCGGTTTTGTATATCCATGTTCTCCTTTTCTATTGTCATTGTACTCAACTTTTCAGTTACATCACGATTTGCAATGTCACTTTCATTTAGTTTATGTTCCATCTCTGACAACCTGGTTTCAGTGTTTATCAAAGTAAATTTGGTTTCATCGAGAGTCTTTTCCAGTTCACATTTTAGTCTATTGCTTTCACCCAATTCTTCTAAAGTTTTATCAACTTTGTTGCTTAATTCATTCCTTTCAGTTTCTATTCTTTTTATCTGGTTCTCTAACTCATTCTTTGTCACCTGCAATAATTCCACTTTGTTTTGGCATTCTAGAAATGCTGCTGTTTTCTTTTCAAAATCATTGCTTAACAGAGTCTTTTCTTCACTCAATTTCTCCAAATCTGCTTTGAAAGAATTATTACATGTCTCAAGTTTGCTTATCTCATTCACTAACTTGTTCTTCTCTTCCTTAAATTCGAGCTGAAAGGCTTCTATTTCATTTTTCAAGTGAATCACTGTTTGTTCAGAATGATTCAATTCATTCTTAATACCCTCTACCTTATTTTGACAATCTTCCATCTTTTCATTCTTGTGTGTCAATTCTAACTGCACCTGTGACAATTCTCTCTCTTTGCCATCAAGAATGTTTTTCAGTTCCTGAATTTCTTGCTTAAATGAACTATTCATATTCATGAGTTTCTCAGTTTCAAGTTTTATCTGACCAAGCGTGGAAGCAAGGGAGTCCTTTGTCTTCTCTAAACCAAACACTTTTTTTTCTAAAGCATCCTTTTCCTTTTCAAGATTTTTTATTTCTGCTTGATGATCTTGAATTTCTCTCTCTTTTTTCTCAACATTCATCTGAAAATTTTTTCTTGAATCTTTCATGTTATCAAGCTCTGACAGTAAGCTTTTCATTTTCTGTTCAAGCTCTCCATTTTTGTCAGTAAGTTCTTTGACTTGTTTATCAAGGTCTTTCTGCAACTGATCAACACTATCTTTTTGTTGAGCAACTGTCACATCTTTGCTTTTCAATTCATTTTTCAATGACTCACTCAAAGTGTGAGCATTTGTCAAAGAGTCTCTCAAAAACTTCAAATCTTTGAGCAGTTTGTCATTTTCTTGTTCTTTTGTACTTAAATTATTCTTTAATTCACCAATCTCCATGTCAAGTTTAGCTTTTGCCTGGGTCTCTTGAGCAGATTTACGGCTATTAGCATCCTTCAAATTTGTAACCTCTACAGTTATTGCTTTCAGCATAGAAGCAAGTTTATCTTCCCTAGACTTTGACTCTGTCTGAACTTTATCCATTTCAAGTTCTTTTTTGTCCAATATATCTTTCAAGCTTTTGATTTCAGTAGATAATTTCTTTTCCAGTATTTTCATATTTTCTTTCTCCAACTTGAGCTGTTCTTGCACATTTTTGTACTCTGATTCCTTCACTGATCCCTGATCCTTTAGTTTTGACTTCAGCTCTTCATTCTCTGCTTGAACAGCATGCAGTTGGTTCTCCATGTCTGCTGTTTTATGTTTTAGTGCGTTGCACTCATTCCTTAAGGCAGAGCTGTCCTTGGTCTGGTGCTGATTCATCTGCTTAAGCTTTTCATGTTCAGCAACAAGCTTTTCATACTTATCTCCTTGTCCCATCTGATCCATCTCAAACTTTTCAATAGCGGTCTGCATATGGGAAACCTGAGGAACAAAGAGTAAAAACAATCGATGTTATTGCCATGATGCCCTATATGACTTACATAAGTTGGCTGTCCATTGTTCTTGTTACATTTTTAACTAAAGCCTGCTTAGCAAAAGTCTAAAGTATAAAAATACAAAATCTGTGAAAATTAGATATTCCGACGTCAAAAAAACTTACATATTGAATGGCTTGAAAGCCAATATACAACTACCTATTTTAAGTGGTCAATGGCATTATTCATCCAAGGAAAATGACTACTGACCCTAATCAGATAACTAAAATTTGGCAATTAATAATAGTTAATTGATGAGGGTTGATAGCAGTCATTTTCTGGACTGAATTATCTTAATTCATTGACCACTTCAAAAAGTAGGTAACTGCTTTATTAAACAGCTGATAACCTTAACCTATTGACCTTTAAGTGTGACAATGACCTTTGAATTCCAAGTGTTACCTTGACCTTTGAGTCTAGGTTTTGCGCATGACACATCGTCTGAATATGGGATACCTTTGTGCCAAGTAATATTAAAATCACTTCAACGCTGACCGAGTTATAGACCGGAGAGCAAAAAAAAAAACACTACTGACCTTTGATCTCTGAGCTAGGGTTCTGGGTGTTGCGCACAACACATCGTCTGATTATACGGAACATTCGTGCCAATTAATATTAAAAATAAACAGCCAAAATAAAAGCACTGATGACCTTTGACATATAAGTGTGACCTTGACCTTTGAGCTAGAAGTCAAGGTCTTGGGAATGACACTGTCATTATGGGAAACATGGAACATTTGTGCCAAATAATATCAAAATTCCTTCACTGATGACAAAGCTACAGACTGGAAAACGAAATAGGAACAAATGAATGGACAGTCGCTGCAATGACTATATGCCACTGCCGCCCCCAAAGTGGGGGTGGGGGATTGCAGGTTGTTTTTTCTAACAATCTGTATGATTTCATTAGTGAACGAAACTTTTTATGCAAGAATTTTCTACATTATTTCAAATAGGGAATTTTTTCTTTAGATCAGGAATTTTTGGCTTCAAATTGGAAACAGGAGGGTAATTGACCCTAAAGTGCTCACCAGTGCACAAGGCTTCAAGTGTGTTTGTGTAACGTTATGGTACAAGTACAAGGTTAGGTTTCTTCTTTGTTAGCCTTTATTATTATACATGTCACACACGTTTTTGAACTTAGGGAAATAATCTGAACAAGCAAATTTGATGAATTGGTATCCCCCGCCGAATGGGTTTGTGGTGAGGAATGGCAAAGAAATATATGCGGTAAAAAGGAAAGTCAAGGTGGTGACTGGGTTGAGGAGTGAGGTGGGGGAATGGTACATGTTGATAAATATTAATGGAAGGTTTTTAAAAAAATAAACAAGAGGGTCATGATGACCCTGGATCGCTCACCGGAGTAATATGAGCCACATGTTTCAAATGGCAAACTGATGCTACAATATTAAGAAGGTAGGTCAGTAGGTCACATTCATGGTAACTGAAAGTCAGTTTTAAGATCGGTGTGAAAAACTGTACATGTCATCCAAATTTCAAGGCTTTATCTTAAACAAGAGGGCCATGATGGCCCTATATCGCTCACCTGTTATCATTGCACTTAAGGACAGGTCTTCAAGGTCAAAAGATCATAATAAAGATCAATCAAAAGAATTATGAGAAAATATAGTTGAAATTTTCTTAAAGTAACTTTAAACAGAATTATTCTCAAATCAGGCCAGTAGTTTCATACAAGAAGATTTAATTTTAAAGTTTTCTATATGGCCATATGGTCAAAACTATCCCAAGGAATTTGGTAGAGGGTCATCCAAGGCACATTTGTGTAAAATTATTTTGAAAACGGACCAGTAGCTTTTGAGAAGATTTTCAAAGTTTTCTATATAGCCATATAGGGAAAACAAGCCCCACCCCTCTATCAGGGGCCATAACTACAGAACCCATGATGAGATCTGGCCGGTTGAAGAAAGGAACCGAGATCTTATGGTGATACAAGTTGTGTGCAAGTTTGGTTAAAATAAAATCATAAATGAAACCACTATCGCACAGACGACGGGTGATCACAAAAGCTCATGAGCTAAAAAAAAGGAAGTAGGTCAGTAGGTCAAGGTCAGTCAAGTGATCCCTAATCGCTTGGGGCATCAGGTAATTATAATTAAACAGTCTAGGAAATATGATCTGATAATTTTTGAAGTATTTTTTCCTGTATAACTAACAATTATAACATGTGACCCCCAGGGCGGGACCTCTTTTCACCCCAGGGGCATAATTTGAACAAACTCGTTAAAAACCCACCAGGCAATGCTACATACCAAATATCAAAGGCCTAGGCCTTGAACTTTCAGACAAGAAGATCTTTAGTTTTTTTCCTATATAAGTCTATGTAAAACTTGAGACCCCCAGGGCAGGGCCGCTTTTCACCCCAGGGGCATAATTTGAACAATTTTGGTAGAGGACCACAAGGCAATGCAACATACTAAATATCAAAAGCATAGGCCTTGCAGTTTCAGGCAAGAAGATTTTTAAAGTTTTTTTCTATATAAGTCTATGTAAAACTTGAGACCCCCCAGGGCAGGGCCTCTTTTCACCCCAGGGTAATAACTTGAACAATTTTGGTAGAGGACCTCAAGGTAGGTAATGCTACATACCAAATATCAAAGGCCTAGGTCTTGTGGTTTTAGACAAAAAGATTTTTAAAGTTTTTCCTATATAAGTCGATGTGAAACTTGGGAACCCCGGGGCGGGGCCTCATTTCACCCCAGGGGCATAATTTGAACAATCTTCATAGAGGACCATTAGATGATGTCACATGCCAAATATCAAGGCTCTACGCCTTGCGGTTTTGGACAAGAAGATTTTAAAGTTTTTCCAGAGTTCTGCATGGAATTCAATTCTTTGAACAATTTTGAAAGGGGACAACCCAAGGATCATTCCTGTGAAGTTTGATGTAATTCTGTCCAGTGGTTTTCAAAAAGAAGATTTTTTTAGAAGAATGTTGACGGAAGCACGACACACGACGGACATTGAGCGGTCACAAAAGCTCACCATGAGCCCCCAGGCAGCCATGTTTTTTGACGAATCAGTATAATTTGAACAATCTTGGAAAAGGGTCACACATGGACAATTTGTGTAACTTTAAAACTGGGCCAACAGTTTCACACAAGAAGATTTTTAAATTTTCCACTATACACACACATATATATATATATATATATATATATATATATATATATATATATATAAAAGGAAAAGTGACCATGCCCACTGGGGGCCATGTTTTTTGACGAATCAAAACAATTTGAAAATCTTGGTAGAGGGTGACATAAGGACCATTTGTTTGAAATTATTTCAAAATTGGACCATCAGTTTAGGAGGAGAGGTCGTTTGAAGTTTTTTCTATTTTTTAGCTCTGGCAGCCTCTATGAGCAACTAAGCAGAACTGTTTGAACAACTTTGGTAGAGGACCATCCAAGGAACATCCACACCAAGTTTCATCTAAACCCATTCGGTGGTTTTGGAGGAGATGTTGTTTAAACACAATAGTTGACGACGGACGGACGACTTGACTGACAAATGGACGCACAACAGACACAGCATGATCGACTATTCTCAGTGCTTGATAGTATAATATAAGCTATGAGTAAAATTTTAACATTACAGTAAGCATATTCTAAGTCGAAAAGGGACCATAATTCAGTCAAAATGCTTGATAGAGTTGCCTCCTCCTTTTTACAGACTGGGGTCATGATGGTAAACAAGTATGCAAAATATCAAAGCAATATCTCAATGGACTTTGAAAATATTTGGGGTGGTACGCAAACTTTAACATTACAATAAGCATATATTCTAAGTCGAAAAGGGGCCATAATTCAGTCAAAATGCTTGATAGAGTTGCCTCCTCCTTTTTACGGACTGGGGTCATGATGGTAAACAAGTATGCAAAATATCAAAGCAATATCTCAATGGACTTTGAAAATATTTGGGGTGGTACGCAAACTTTAACATTTGTGTGACGCTCACGCCGACGCCTGGGCGAGTAGGATAGCTCCACTACTCTTCGAATAGTCGAGCTAAAAATGGAGTCTAAATGGCACTGGGAATAGCGCCGATAATCCGCCCCATGGGACAGGTGGAAAAAGCCCTGGTAAGACTTGTAATGGACATCAAGCGATCCTAAAAGTTCATCATTTTTAGCTCTGGCCTCCCCTTAAAGGGTCAACCAGAGACCAAGAATAAACTTGAGACAGGGCCATGCAAGGATTCTTCTGATCTTGATCTTTGACCTCCTGTCCCATAAAAATTGTGTAGTACCTTGCTATTTTCTTGTTCAAGAACTTTTTTCAAGTGTGCAATCTGTCCATTCAGGGTACCAATATGGGTCTCCTTGGTGTGTAGGTCTGCGGCTAGTTTCTGTCGTTTTTGTTCCACGTCCTCACATGTCTCTGACAAACTCTGTGACTCTCGCTTGAGAGCTGACAACTGAGACCTTTCATCTTCCACTTTACGTTTCTCTTTCTGAATAACCTTTAAGACAAAGAGAAGAAAAATTTTTAAATCACAGTATATCCCATTCTACTTCAAAGACTGAAATTGAAATGTATATCTTCTAAAAGCTTCACATAAAATATCAAAAACTGAACTACAAATGTAAATAATTATAATTATTACAAACTCATTTATTAATAATAATATTTTTCCAAATCTATGTTCAAATTTCATATCGGGTGTATGACGTCAATTCTGACGTCAGTTTTATGTATGTCGTCGCGTTTAAAAGTTCTCTAATGACAATACTGTCAATTTTACTCAGGCTTAATAATAAATTTGTATCAATTATATAATAATTTTAAGTGTAGATGCATATGTAATAAAAAGATTATTAGATTTGCATCACGAAATAAGCACCCATTCTTTCACGGAATAATATTGCACTCCAAAAGCCGTGCAATATTTCCGCTAAAGAACTCGTACATATTTCTCAATACTAATCTAATAACCTATACATATCTCTTTTTTTTTCGGGATTACATTTTATTACATGTATATACTTATATAACTTTTGTAAAAAAATTGGCTTGAATTTCACAAGTAAATATGAACAGGCAGAAAAAATTCCATATTGTACCTTTTGTATTGTATGTTGCCAGACTACTTTCATTAATATGTGATGAATAGTGATAGTGAATAGTGATGAATTTGAGGAGGTGCATTACAACCACGAGAAACTGCACCAACACCTAATCGAACTCGATATAGCTGCCCCGCTTTACACACCAAATGACCAGTTAAACCATAACATTTCCATAGAGGAGGTCTCGTCTATAGCTATGGCTGCCAAATCTAAGTCTGCAGCAGGCATAAACAACATTCCTTAAGCTGTTTTAAAGTTCCCGCCAGTGATATGTGTGTTACATAAACTCTTTCAGTTGACATATGACAGTGGTCTGATACCTAGTGAATGGAGAAAAGCGGTAATCTGTCCTATTCCAAATTCGGATAAAAGTGTCCCCTTAAACTACCGTGGTATTAGTCTTCAAACATGTATTAGCAAACTACATAGCTCGTTTATAAACAGGCGAATCTCCACATATTTAGAAGAAAACCATTGTCTGGCAGAAGAACAAAATGGATTCAGAAAAAGCCGATCATGCGAGGACCATGTCTATACACTATAAAACGCTATCGTAAAGAACAATGACAATGTGCACACGGCCTTCATCAATCTAAGGAAGGCCAGATGTGGCAAATTCAATTGTCCATATTGCCCAGGTTGTCCCATAGCTTGTATGGACAAGTGAAATTTGACCAGAATTTACTATATAACTATT
This sequence comes from Mercenaria mercenaria, assembly GCF_021730395.1. Classification (NCBI taxonomy): domain Eukaryota; kingdom Metazoa; phylum Mollusca; class Bivalvia; order Venerida; family Veneridae; genus Mercenaria; species Mercenaria mercenaria. Next base: position 62,606,648 of record NC_069363.1, on the reverse strand, counting down.
ATACGGACAAGTACAAAATAGCAATTGACAAAAACGGACAAGCAAGTCAAAATCAGATTTCGCCAGTCGCCACCCCTGAAGGCGTTTGATTTCGTGGACAGAGACTTGCTCCTCTATAAATTCCTTAAAACAGGTATTGGTGGAAAGGTATACTACACAATCAAATCAATCTAACAACAAACAATGTCATGCATACAGGACACAGGGTGTGCCCCCCACTGGTACATTTGTCACAAATAAGGTGAAATAATTCAAATGTTTGCAGTCTTAATGGGGTATAGCCTCAAAAAAAATATGAGAAGGATTCATTATTCTATACCATATACTTTTTGAGCTAATAGCATCAGAAACAAAAAATCCACTATTTTGGCTATTTCATGGGCCATAACTCTGTAATAAATGCTAAAATTCTCAAGAAGAATGTCAAGTGTGCAAGGTCACATTATGATAAAGACTCAAGCAAGGTTTCATGAATTTACATTAAATATTTTCTGAGTGAGGCACATAATTAGGTGAAAATGTGCATTTTTTGACTATATCAGGGGCCATAACTCTAAAAATAGGGGGCGGACTCAGATGAAAAATAGTAGGTGCGCAAGTTCATATCATGATAAAGACTCATGCAAGGTTTCATCCATTTACATCAAATACTTCCTGTGCTAGGGGTGTCACAAGGTGAAAATGTGCATTTTTGACTATTTCAGGGGCCATAACTCTAGAAATAGGGTGCGGACCCATATTAAAAATAGGAGATGCGCAAGTTCATATCATGATTAAGACTCAAGGTTTCATGAATCTATATCAAATACTTTTTGAGCTAGGCGTGTCACAAGGTGAAAATGTGCATTTTTGACTATTTCAGGGGCCATAACTCTAAAAATAGGGGGTGGAGCCAGATGAAAAATAGAAGGTGCGCAAGTTCATATCATGATAAAGATTCATGCAAGGTTTCATCAATTTATATCAAATACTTTTTGAGCTAGACGTGTCATAAGGTGAAAATGTGCATTTTTGACTATTTCAGGGGCCATAACTCTAAAATTAGGGGACGGAGCCAGACGAAAAATAGAAGGTGCGCAAGTTCATATCATGATAAAGACTCATTCAAGGTTTCATCAATTTATATCAAATACTTTTTGAGCTAGCCGCGCCACGAACTTCGGATGGACGGACGGACGGACGCACGGACAAGAGCAAATCTATATGCCCCCACCACTCATGGGGGGGGGGGGGGGGGGGGGGGGGCACAAAAAGCTCACGCAATGGTTTGACTGCCAAACGGGCATTGTACAAGGAAATACGTTGTCGCCGACGCTCTTTGCCGTGTTCGTAAATGACCTTGTAGCAGACATTAATGCTCTTGATATTGGTGTTGGAGATTCAAAAATCTCAATCCTTTACACAGATGACATTGCAGTGTTCCAGCCAGGATTGGAAAAGGGCAGGGTGCTACTGGCCGAAGCGACAAGCAGGGGGAGAGTGTGGGAGGGGGTTTCCCCTCCTACAGGTGGGGGGGGGGGGGGGAGTTTGGGGGATCTCCCCCAAGAAAATTTTGAAAAACAGAAGGCTAGAGAAGGCCTCAGATGCATTTTCAGCATGAACTATTGTCTTTTATGTGATCCTGTTTTGACTGGAATCATTGTGTATCATGGACAAACATAATCTGTTGGAGTGAAACTACAGTTTCATTGGTGTGTGTGGTTGTTGTCATATATGTCCTGGACCTCTGGGTTTTTTGCAGCCTCCATGGTATCAACATTCTAAATTACTGTTGTCATTTTATGTGGGAGAGGTGGACCTCAGTCTGGGTAGGATGTGTGGTGGTGTAAAACTTATTTTAATTCCACAGGGTTTAGTTGTTGTTTTTTTTTTAAGTTTTCTTTTGGTTTTTTTTGGATAATTTAATTTTGTTCATTGGGTTTTTTATCAGACAAACTTAATGTAGGGGGAGAGAGTGATTACTGATGAGGCTACGGATCCATGGTAATGTGATTTAATTAAAAGGATTCACCTAAGAAGGCCATACTCCCAATCTCCGGACGTCAAACTAAAACTTTCCTTCCGTAAATACTGTGTACAAAGACAATCTACATTTCAGAAACTTTACTTAAAGTAATTTACATAAGCCTCTTAATGTTGAAATCTATTCGTATATGTTACGAGGAAAATATGCACACATTTAATGATGAATTATTCGACGACATGAAATGACATCGAATAAAAATGGCGGCATCCATAATAAATGTTTTTGGTGGCAGCGTCTACGAGCGAGACTGGAGTACCCCCTCCGCAAACACAATATCCATCATGAAACGCATGTGCTTCTTTCCCGCCGAAATTATAATAAGGTGTCCACTAAGTAATAATTTTTGCAAGCGTGCACAATCGATGACCTAAAGTATCCTCAGATGTTACAAACAAAAACAAGAGGTTCTTGCAGTTTTGTATATATATTTTTTGTGGTTCATTACCGGTTTTTTTTCTTAAGAACGGACAACCATGTTGCAGCAGACGACTTCAAACAAACTTTTGTTATCCAATCGATAGTGTTCAACAAAATGTTTTTGGGTTCTTTACATGCATTCAAATATTTTCAAAGTTTAATGGTGTTATTTGTTTGTAACATTTGCGAAAAGCCGCCGACGTATTTTCAAAGACGAAGTCTCACCTTTTTTTAGATTAGTATACTTACATCTAGATAACGACTGCTAAATCAAAAGTTTTAATTGCCTCTAATAACGATAATTACGGAAGTGATGCTCAAAAAAGATCCCGAAAATATTTGGAGTTAATTATCGACTTCACAAGTTGACAGAAGTGTATCACGTACACAGTCCCACCCTTGCGGCGTCTAGCTTGACAGATGTAAAACAAAATGATGCCTTGAAATTGCCGCAATTCACTTAATTGGTTTGATCGACGTGTGGGGCGGACCTAAAAGGCGATCACGTGTGTATACAGAAGCGACCTTGAAGACTGGTGACAGGTGTAATAAAGTGATGTTGTATATTGCATAACGGAAGCAGCTCTCCCAGTGGGAGAGGACAATTAACAGGACACATGGGGCTTTTTTACACTAAGGCATATATTTACTGGGCTCAAAAGGGCACAGGGCGCTATTAAAAACGGCAGGGCGCCGCGCCCTTCTATTCCGCGCTAGCTGGAACATTGCGTTGTATTAATTGCCAACAATGACAACGACCTACTGGCAATGTTAAACGTTCTTCATGCATGGTGTAAGAAGTGGAGGGTCCTAATCAATACTTCGAAATCTAAATGTATGCATTTTCGCAAAGGGAGGCGCATACAAGGAAAACTGTAAAATATATCGTGAAAGCTTTCTTGTACAGACGGCAATCTTTATATACTTAAGTACAATTAACAGCTTATATTTATCCTATTGCCATACATGACATTTAAATATAAATACAATGCACATAATGTGATTTTGCATGAAATTTTTTTTGAATATTTTCAGCAATGTCTTTCGTTAAAACCACGTTTATCTATTGAATTTGATCTACTATTACTATACCTGATTAATTACTACACGTTGTCTTATATACGATTTGTAATTTAAACGCGACTTATAGGCCCATGGGGCCGGGTGTTCCTTACATTACTGATGTATTTGTATAATGTATATACAATGTATTGATTATGTATAAACAAGTCACTATAATAAATAATTTACTTACTTACTTACTTACTTACTTATATGTCTGACCTGACACAGTTCTATAAATAGCGCACATAAAAAACTTCACTAAGTTCCATTCTAACATTGAAGATTTCGTTCAATAACAAAACAACAAACAAAAAGGTGAAGGTATATAATAAAAGGGTCATTATAACAGTAGCTGGATCTGGCTCTTGTGGATTTTGCAAGGTCAGATCACACTCGGCGCTTGCATGCCTCATGAGATCCGATCCGGCAAAATGCCATTCAAGCCGAAATACAGCATCCAAGATTGAGCTACTATTATAATAACCCTATTCTATATTACAAAGCTGAAAGAGACAATAATGTCAACATAATCTGAAGCTGTCATTATAAAACAAGACTAACAGTCTGAACATTCAAGCATAAACTGTAAGTATTACCTGTTCCATGCTGTCCATCTTGAACTGTTTCATCTCAACATCCTTCTTCAGACGACTGATCTGTCCCTCCAACTGCTCTACTTTCTGCATGGCCCTGTGGGACAGGTCCGACTTCCACTCTTCTGCTGCCCAACTCATTTTTAACGTTTCCTGGAAAATGCAGTAGGGTGAAAATATAAAAAAATGAGACCTTTTAAAGATTTCCATTTTATTGTTTACTGGAATAAGAAACTGGTTCATTTTTTACTTCTGAAAATGTGGTTTACAGTGGTTAATTGTTATTTCAAGTTCCGCCGCATTACGACAGTCCGTTAGAAAATAATGCAGAAAAAACCTTAAAAAAAATGTCCCAAGTGTACTGGTTTTAGCGTGGCATTTAACTGAAATCATGTTTTCAACTTTAAATTACTTTGTAACCACCTTATATATTAACAAGAGCACCGCCAAGCGGGGCAATATACGCCCGAAGGCTTACATCATAGGACGGGAGCAAAATTTTAAGAACTTGACTGTTGTAGCCCCAAAGGACTGGAACAACAAAAGGAAAACTTCAAAAAACAAATCTAAGTCCACAAAAAAAAAATTCAAAGTCTACAAAACAATCCTTATCAGGTACAGGTATGTAAAAATACACCTTAAAATTACAGGTACCATCCGTGTTGTACCCCAGAAAAGTGGTCTCGGTTTGGCCAATAATAAAAAAGTTTCAAAATAAGCTATTTATAGTAACATAAAAGGGAAGTAATTCAAAAAACAAATTATTGTAAGTACAAAAAAGAGATCTGCCAAATAAAAACAAGAGCACTGCAATGCAGAGCAATATACACAAAGCAAAGTCATATATGACCTTTGACCCTTAAGTGTGACCTTGACCTTGAAGCGAGTCATCCGGAGCATGCGCTCTGCACATCGTTACAATGTGGTGAACATTTCTGCCAAGTTTCTTTGAAATCCTTCCAGCAGTTCAAGAGTTACAGAGCGGACACGAAACAAAGTGATATGACTTTTGACCCCTAAGTGTGACCTTGACCTTGAAGCAAGTTCCCCGGAACATGCGCTCTGCAAGTCGTCTTGGTGTGGTGAACATTTGTGTCAAGTTTCTTTGAAATCCTTCAAGGGGTTCAAGAGTTACAGAGCGGACACGAAACAAACTGATATGACCTTTGACTCCTAAGTGTGACCTTGACCTTGAAGCGAGACATCCAAAACATGCGCTCTGTACATCGTCTCGTTGTGGTGAACATTTGTGTAAAGTTTCCTTGAAATACTTCAAGGGGTTCAAGAGTTACAGAGCAGACACAAAATAGCTAACAGACAGACGGACGGACAGACGGACACCAGCGTAATAACATAATACGTCCCTTCGCGCGTATAAAAAAAGGTTTTTTTTATGCTGAAGTTTAATGTGTTGGTTATAGAGTTAGCAAAAGTTTAGAAAATATTAATGAATAATTATTCTTAATGGCTTCTTAGAAATGAAAAGGTGTCGAGTTTTATTTTGCTCTGAAAATGGCCAATTGATACTTTTCTACTTGCAGCGTTGAAAAGTATTATTAATAAGATGAAATCTTTTTTCTTCATTTAGTAGTGATATGTTTTTCATTTTTTTTTTCAATATTTTTCCGATTAATTCATTTTGAATGGCACATTATTTGTAATATTGAACAATGTGTACAAAAATGTCCCAAGTGTACAAAATAGCAAAATTAATAAATATTTTTCTTGTTCATGCGAATTTTTCTATTTATTTGCACATTCTTACTAAGAGGAGGACCCTACAAATCAGTCCTAACACAGATTTGACAAAGTTATGTCATATGACATTTTTCCAGCAAATAATGTGTTGTCCCAAGTGTACATGACTATTGACGCGTTTGATTTTTCAGGTGTCTGTGCCCCAAAATATAAATGACATGTCACCTAGATGCATGGCAGCATTTAACAGGTTGCAGTTTTCTTACAGAAATGTCTTTTCAGTTGTAATAATGGTAAACTGGCAAAATAGTATGGATTATTCCAAGTTTTGACAGTAAGGAATTTTTTTAATAACACACTGGATAACCAGCTATCCTGACACCCAATGGAAAAGTAACCCCGCTGTAAATTGGAAGGTAAAGTGTTTCATTTATAATTTTCTATTGATACGAAGCCAATTCTTGCAAATCAATTTGACAGTTTTGTTAAGGAATGGACATGGCTTGCATTTACAAATTCTGGGCTGAAAACTATTGTTATGTTTCTAGAAATTCCCATACAATTCTTTCAGTTTGAAAAAATCAAACAAAAATCCGAAGTTTTGCGCAAATGTCTTTGTTCATGAACAGTCTGTGAAAACTTTTATCATCTGGTTTAACAGAGGTGTCCTTTTCGAGCACCTGTGTGAAATTTCCGGGTTCTACACGTTTGTGAAAAAATATATTAGCCGTTAAACAAGTATGGGTGAAAAAATATGACTGTCGAAAACAGCCTCTAGTTGTTTTAAAAGATGAAAATATATTGGCTGAAGGTCGACAGGGGCGGATTGGGAGGGGGATGGGTGATGCATGACTCCCAAATGTCTGTGTGAAATAATAGTGGAAAAGAAAAGGTTTATGAAGTTAATAGGAAATAATAGCAATATAATATTGTTTTTCTTTCCTTTATTCATTTATTCCCTTAGTACCGCAAAAACAGGTGCAAACAGGCTACCAGATACATTTAAAGTAAACACTGGGAGAGAAAATACCAAGGTTCCTACTGGGGCTCGAACCACGGACCTTGTGATCTGTAGGCGGACACTCTAACCACGTCGCTAAAGGGTTAACCTAACAGCAAGGCTGTTGGAAGTGGCCTATAAACCTACTATCACCATGCTCACTGCATGAGTCCGTCAAACACTTCTGACACAATTAAAGTAAACCCTGGGAGAGAAAATACCAAGGTTCCTACTGGGGCCTGAACCACGGACCTTGTGATCTGTAGGCGGACACTCGAACCACATCACTCAAGGGTTAACCCAACAGCAAGGCTGTTGCAAGTGGCCTATATTGCTATAAACCTACTATCAAGACACATTCCAGCAATCACTGACTCGTGTCAGATTAGTCCAAATAATTGTACTCGAGAGTTGAATATCGTTAATATTTTTTTTACTTGTCGATATCCGCCTCCGAGTACAAACCAGAAAAGGAAAAGAATGTGATAGCATTGTCCCTTTCTTTACATAAATATGTTCACCCAACGGAATCCGTTGGGCGGGAATTATGTTATAATAAAGCAACAGATCAAAAAAAGAAATACATACATAGAAAGCCTGTAATTTTTCCTTTCCAATGATGTATATATTTTCTAGATTCCTTAAAAAAATTTCAAACTTTGGCAGTTAAAAAAATTCAGAGGTTTAAATCGCGTGTACTACATATTGGAAAATGGCCGATACAGGTAAACACATTACTACACGAAGCGTTTTCATTGGTCATGCCTCCGACCGCCATTACATGAAGACGATTGAAATGTTAGAGTTTTAAATTTTTTACAACAGAAATTCTTGATAAATATGTCATGTTCTTATGTTTTTTATTTACTATTTATGATTTAAAACAACAGGTAAGCTGTTAGGGCTAAAAAAAAATCGTGACTACTGAAAAATCGTAATTTCAATCGACCACAGTTTTGATTGTTTCTGGTTGAGACCTCTAGGTAGACAACGTAAAATATCAAAATGTAAAATCGGTCTACCCGAGGTCTCATTATTTAGACTCTTCTTAGATTCTTCTTCCGTACACTCAGGAGTGCCTCAAGGAACGGTGTTAGGACCAATTTTATTTTTAGTCCATATAAATGATATATCAAATGACATTTCTTCAAATATAAGGCTGTTTGCCGACGATTGTGTTTGTTACAGGGAAATTAATAACCAGCAGGACTGTTTGGACCTACAATCAGATATTAATAAACTTGGTAATTGGGCCAAATCTTGGGGTATGAGATTCCAACCTGCTAAATGTAATATGATGACGCTTTCCAGAAAGAAAAATATTGTTAAATATAACTACACTTTAGGTGGAATAAGTACACATACCTAGGAGTACACATCACAAATGATTTAAACTGGAATAAACATATCAACGAAATCTGCAACAAAGCATATAGAACCCTAGGATTACTAAAAAGGAATTTATCTATGTGTCCCCGTGAAGTTAAACTTCAAGCCTACAGTACGTCCAAAATGAAAAGTCAATTTTTCGCGCGACCTCTGTGACAAAAAACGATTGACTGTGTCCTTTTGCGGTGTCCCGAACACGCTAGCACATCGAAACGGACACCGAGTCCTAGCGCTGCCTAGCGATCGGTGGACACGGTGCGTCGCGGTGTACAATTGCGGTGATTCTCCGTGTTCAGATCGTCTCAATTAATCCCGTTTTTGATTGTAGAAAGATAATTTTTGCTCCTATATTTTGTTTTAACAATATTGTTTTCTGTTTTCAGGTGAACACTAAGCTTATAAGATGTGTAATTATAAACTGTTTTGTTTCCTTTGTTTATGTTCATAGTTGTATGTAAAAAATGTTAAAACGTCCACTAACAATTACTACTAACATTACATGTTGGAATAAATGTTTTACTCACCTCTGTTGCAATTAAACTGCCTAAGTCTTTCTTTCGTTTAGCATGTTTGCCAATTTTCACATGTTGCGAACTTATTTGGTAAGTTACTTATGATTAATAAGTTCATGTTGGTATAACAAGTGCTAATTAGGTAATTGTCGACACCAATAAAGAGTATTTAAATTTTATAGTTTTCGAGTAAAACTTCTTTCTATAAAATGCAGTTTCAAACAGTTAATTTTAACTTCAAGTCATGAAAATTGTTCGATGTTTAAACAGTGACTGGGAAACCAATGAGACATGAGCCATAGTCACATAAAAATGAAAAATGTCTCATAAGTTTTAATGCTGATGAGCCCTGTGTCATATATCTAAATTGTATTGAATGCAAAAGGATGAAACTATTTAATAGTGCAAATCTTACACAAAGGAATGTATTCAGTGTGCAGATTCAAAGTGCTTCCAGTGTTTAAAAACATGTTTTAACATCGTATTTTATTCTAGACTTTCATTTTTTTTTGTCAGTTTTTAATAAATTAAATTTCTTTATTGACAAGCTGTAAAGCTGTTACAGTTTTAGTTACTTTTTTTTACTGAGAGCTTCTTTAATCTGAAATGGGTACATACTACAGTGCCAGTTCCTAGTTTAAGTCGCAATTGTCCCATACAAATTTCTGAATGTCACATAAAATTTTTAAATGTCACATAATTTATTGTGTATGACGGGACATTGTCCCATGGACAAACATTCTTTCCCAGTCACTGTTTAAATCAATATCATTTTCACTTGTACATGTAGTCTAGTTTATTTTCAATTTGCAATGATTTATTATCGTAAAACAGGGATCACTTTTGGCCGCGATTTCGCGATATTCTCGCATTATTTTGGTGAAAATCGCATAAATTTTGCTCAAATGCGCTTAAAAATCGCATCCGCGTGGCCGTAGATCTTTTGCCGAAATTGCAACTTTTCGCTGAAATGCAGTCTTGCCGTTACTTAATTTTCGTATGACGTTCATTTAGGCGCTTGAATTTCGCTTTTATCTCCATAGAGCGTCCGATGATTATGACTACCAGACAAAAATAATCTGTTTTCGCGATGTTTAAAAATACCATTGAAACAAAAATTTAAGCATTTGGAAGGCTTAGCTTTCTGTCTCCATTCGCGCGGATGAATAGCGATGAGAATAACAAGATGGTGGAGAAACCTCCGGTGAAGTCCCTTCATAAAAAACGCTGAACGCCCGAATTTCCAAACGAAATGGTTGAGGGTAGGGTCATAAATAAGTTTGACTTTAAAGTTGTTTTGACCTAATGGAAGTGTATCAAGTCCAGAAAGATTAAAACATAACTGAGCTTCAACTTTGACAAAGCAGCTTTGAAGTAAAAGCATTAGGGGAAAAATGCATGTGGACCCAAGACTTGGTTACAACTTTCATCAACCTATTCAGCAATTCCTGGCACTGAATTTTAGAGTTGTAAAAGGTGTCTCTGAAAGGATATGTTTTGTTTATTTACAAGATAATTGTTCTTACAAATAAACAGATGTTTGTTTTCAGTGTAATAAAAGCTGTCTGCCGATGTAAAATCCCATTATAAAAAGAAAAAATCCCATTCATTTTGTCAAAAATCTCATTGATTCAAGGCAAATGGGAATTAATCTCATAGTAGTATCTGCCAAAAGTGATCCCTGGTAAAATTTACAATGAAACAAGGGATAAATCAAAAGTTATGAAGCAGTTGTTTTATATTTCAGGTACACATCAACTACTAGTATATAAAAAATAGAAGAGAAAAAAAACAGAAGTGAAGTTTCGGAGCAAGACGCGGTTGTGGCTAGTAATACGGTCCAGCACGGTCCTAAAGCTAGTCATACGTGAGGCACGTTCAGCTAGACAGTCTTGCTTGGACTACAAGAGTAGTGATAATCACATATGACTAGATTTTTGGCCGTCGTGCGGGACTGTTCACTACAGGATGTTTTAAAGCCACTAACAAATATTATCATTTCCATATGGTTTATAATAAATAATGAAAGCGTAAAGTAGTTGTTATCTATGCTTACGGGTACTGGTAGAAACTTTCAACAAGAGTGAAAATTACAGCACAACACCAGAGGAGGGAAGAAGCAGAAAACGAAAATCGGGCTTATATATCTTTTATTAATTCACATTTTTTCTATACGAAATTTAACGGAATATAATATTTATTAGGAAGCACAAACAATTCAAACAAATAAAGCCAAGAATGATTTACACTAGAAAGAAAAAAATATTTTGCTATGTTGCGTTCTCATATAATGCTTCCATTTGATTTTATTTCTTATTCATAACATGTACATAGATACAAACGATATCAACAATCGAAGATTATTTACACAAAATACAGACAGACAGACAGACAGACATATTCTATAAATCATCATGTAATAATCACACACATAACGTGACAAATACACGTGCAGTTGTTAAAACTAAACAGTATAATTCTATTTCATATTTTGTTTCTGTTCCCTTTAGTCTATTACACAGACAAAATTTTATGAAAAAGATCATATACGTTATTACGAATATGAAAGTATCTTAATCTTGCCGATAATAATACAGAATGGAGAATAAATAATTTTTGTCAGTAGTGACATACACAATATGAATTATATAATAAACACAAAATAATTTCTGTAAGCATTACCGATACACAGATTTTTGTTTTATATGAGGCTATAAACATATATGACATTTAATGCTAATAAAATTATGTTTACAAAAAAAACAAGAGCCATGTCAGACATGGCTAATCCCCACACCGGGCATATCATAATTGAAGGATGTGGTCCGCATCAGGGGTTTTAAGATGTGGAAGAAAGAATAAGTCAGTAGTGAGGTGGTTTACTGCTAAATTTTATTAATTTTCATGAAGAGTATAACTATGATGTTTTTCTATATGGCTACTGTAAAAAGAAGGAATGGAAAGCTAACAGGGAACAAGAGTGCCAGAATGTCACAATATATGCCCGTCAAAGCAAATTTCTTTACTCTAGCAGCTGTATTTGCAAATGGAATGTTAATTTTGTGGTTGTTTAGTAATCATTGTAAGTCTTTTGTTTTTTAAAGTCCACAAAAAAACTCCTTACTAGGTAGAGATACCTTATATATAATAAAATTAATAAAATACACCTAAAACTGGAGAGTAACATCTATGCTGTACCACAGAAAAGTGGTCTTGTTTTTTTCCCTAGGGTCAATTATAAAAATGTTACAATATAAGTTATTTATAGTAACAACTAAGGGAAGTTAATCTTTATAAAAAAAAAAAAAAAAAAAAAAAAAAAAAAAAAAAATTGCAAGTCCACACAAAAATCTTTATCAGGAAGAGACTGGTCAAAATACACCTCAAAATTGGATTTAGCATGTTTGTTGTACTACAGAAAAGTGGTCTCGATTTTTCCCTACGACTAGTAATGAAAAGTTACAATAAAAGCTATTTAAAGTAACAACAAAGGGAAGTAATTCTAAAGAAGGGAACTGCGCATGACACTTCGTCTCATGATGGTGTATAATTGTGCCAAGTTACATCAAAATCCCTCCATGCATGAAGAAGAAATGCTTCGGACAAAGTCATTCTTGTATCTGACCTTTGGCCTCTAAGTGTGACCTTGACCTTAGGCCTAGTGACCTGGATCTTGCGCATGACACTCCGTCTCGTGGTGGTAAACATTTGTGCCAAGTTATATCAAAATCCCTCAATGCATAAAGAAGAAATGCTCCGGACAAGGTTTTTATTCTTGTATCCTTTGACCTCTAAGTGTGACCTTGACCTTAGATCTAGGGACCTAGTTCTTGCGTATGACACTCCGCATCGTGGTGGTAAACATTTGTGCCAAGATATATCAAAATCCCTCCATGCATGAAGAAGATATGCTCAGGACAAATTTCTTTAAGAAAATATGATAAAGGGGAATAACTCAAAAAATAGGCAAGGTAGAGTTATTGTTCTTGCACACTGCACTTCCTCCCAATGTGTTCTATCAGTGTATGAAGTTTGAAGAAAATCCCTCCAGTACTTTTGGGGTTATGCTCCGGACAAAATGTTTTAAGAAAATATGATAAAGGGGAATAACTCAAAAAATAGGCAAGGTAGAGTTATTGTTCTTGCACACTGCACTTCCTCCCAATGTGTTCTATCAGTGTATGAAGTTTGAAGAAAATCCCTCCAGTACTTTTGGAGTTATGCTCCGGACAAATTTTTTTAAGAAAATAAGATAAAGGGGAATAACTCAAAAAATAGGCAAGGTAGAGTTATTGTTCTTGCACACTGCACTTCCTCCCAATGTGTTCTATCAGTGTATGAAGTTTGAAGAAAATCCCTCAAGTACTTTTGGAGTTATGCTCCGGACAAATATCGTTGCGGACGGACGGACAGACGCACGGACGGAGAGCATTTCTAATATCCCCTTCACCTTTGGTGGGGGGATAAAAAAAAAATTAAATTGTAAGTTGTTGCTTCCAAGGCTCTTACTCAGCACTATTTTTCGTAATCTTGCCCTGAAAAAAAAAAGCAGATAAAACATAATTTTTAACAGCTGTATGTTACACATTAATAGTTTCCTAAAATTTGAAATGTCATGTGATATAATTCGATTAATCTGTTGTTTCAGACATGTAGACAAGTATCTAAATGTTTAAATGGATAATTACTTTGTTTACTTTAGGTGAATACCACTGTTTTCTTTCCCGATTGCATTAAAATTAAATTTCAAATTCTTTTTTGATATTTACAAAAGCAAATATATCGTTACAAATTAACAAGTTAATCAAAAACTATTAATTTTAACTGGTAACTTACCTCTTAAATAATTATCTAACTCCATGCCAAACTGTGAACGAAGATTAATCGTTAGGGTTTTAAATAACGTAATCGTATTAAAGTAATTGTTAGTATAACAACAGAAGTTTGTAACAAACATACAAAACTGCAAAAGTGAACTCTAAATAAAACAACTGAATTTACAAGTTTTATTGTTTATTAAGCACTGTCTCGTCGTATACGCTTCGTGTCAAGTGCTGTACCTGCAAAATACGAAAAGTTTCCAAAATTACCTTGCAGACGACATTGAAACTGAAAAATTACGATGATATTTTGTGTTAACATACACATAAATATATCTTTTAATTTTTGGTTAAAATAAAATGAAAAATAGCATATTTTAAAACAATATCACGAACACCGCAATCCGCCGCGATTTCACCACGAAACAGTGTGTTCGGCGAGCACCGTGTCCGGACACGCTGTTCACCGCGATTTGCGGTGAAATCACCCAGCTGGGTGGTCAAATTTCTTTGAACACGCTAGTCTGGTGTCACGGTGATGGGTGTTCATTGAAACTTTTCATTTTGGACGTACTGTACAAAGGGTTAATTTGTCCAGTCTTGGAATATGCTAGTTCAGCTTGGGATCCACATCAGATGTATTTACAAGACAAGTTAGAAAACGTCCAAAAAAGATCAGCTAGATTTATTTCTTCCAACTACAATTACGAACCTGGTTCTATGACGAAAATTTTAAGCGAACTGGAACTTACTCCGTTGATAGAAAGAAGAAAGCAAAACAGATTAATTCTTTTCGCAAAGGACTCAATTCTATGGCAAATAACCTGCAACGACCATCTCGTTTTACAAAGAATATGCATAGTGACCATTTCAACAGAATTTATGCAAGAACTAATACATTAAAATACAGCTTCGTTCCAAATACAGTCTGTGACTGGGACTCACTACCTCCGGATTTAATCAGTAAATACATGACAGCAACCAATCCAGTCTCCACATTTATATCAGTAGTCAGGGGGGGGGTGAATTCTAAAATATTAGCAACTTGACGCAGGCGCGGTGAGTAAATGTTTCATTATGTTTCACCGTAACCAATCAAGATCAAGATCAAGAACTAGTGTCCGATAAATTCAACGACACAGTCATATCTATTTGTAAAATACATGATCATTTCATCCACTAAGCATGTTCTTGGTGTTTTTTTGTTGTTGTTTTTTATAGAAGTTGGGCATGCCAACAATTTGAAATCGTCAATGGGGACGAAATGACTGAGGCCAGTGAGTGAGGGACGAGTTGGGTAAACCACAGGAGTCTGAAATTCTATCAGTAAGACCATAGAAGTCTATCTTTACAAAAAATACCCCCTATATATATAAAATAAACACCAGGAATGAAACGTCAAAAACCCAGGGTCCCCTGAAAATACGCACGGAACACAGGTTGATCGCAATTTAGCGAGCTTAGTTAAGAAATAACACCAAAATACACCTACCACACCCGACAGCATTCAAATCTGATACACTTTACAAGAGTAATCAGACATTTTCTGACGTTTTCTGAGATTTTCAGCTGTCGCCGAAGCCATTCGCTGACGTCACAACAACAACAACAATTACAGCGCCGAGATAAAGATAAAATACTTATTTTATCCTTTAAAATTTGTACATCGAGTAAATAAGTATTAGAATATTTATATGTTTACATCAGTCTATAATATCCCCTAGATTCCTTTTGCAATAAAAAGATAATTTACAAAATTTGATTGGGAAAACCCGTAAAGGGAGGTTACTCTTGGGATAATCCATTTTTCGATGAAGCGGAATATCTAAATTTCAGTAGTGAAATTTGATTCTTGGTGTACAATGACTTTTTTATATGAATAGAGAGATATGAAAATGTCTGTTATGAAATTTGAAGGTAAGACAGTACGGGATTCGGGAATTGCTACTTTCTAATTTTATCCCGGCGCTGTAATTGTTGTTATTGTTGTGACGTCAGCGAATGGCTTTGGCGACAGCTGAAAATCTTGGAAAATCTCAGAAAATGTCTGATTACTCTCGTGAAGTGTATCAGATTTGAATACTGTCGAGTGTGGTAGGTGTATTTTAGTGTTATTTTTTCACCACGCTCACTAAATTGCGATCACCATGTGTTCCGTGCGTATTTTCAGGGGACCCTGGGTTTTTGACGTTTCATTCCTGGTGTTTATTTTATATATATAGGGGGTATTTTTTGTAAAGATAGACTTCTATGGTCTTATTGATAGAATTTCAGACTCCTGTGGGTAAACCCATCTCCGCGCTCTAACAGCTATTGATTTACGCACCAGCAAATGCGTCTTTAAACCTGAATTTATCATTTACATAAACATATCTTTTACTTTTCAGATACCTCTAACGGCAGACTCTTGTGATACTACATTTAACGTCTCTTGTTTATCTAAATTTCACCAACATCCTTTGAATTTCGCTCTGTCAAATTGCGCATGCGTGCTGTCAAGACTTGTTCTACAGTTTTCGATTTTTGGGGTAAAGTGTTATTTTAAATAAATGAGTACCAGACCGCCTTCTAGGGGCGATAATTATCACCGTGTCCAATCGTTACTTTCAAAAACCGAATCAGTAGCGTATGATCTCGGATCAAATGGAGCGGTTTTGGTGATTCTGTGTAAGAAAATTATATTTTTCTGTTATTAAGAATTTGTTGTCAAGGACGGAATATAGCGCAAGATGTGCTCCGAATATTATGAAATACTCGTTGCTATTCATTTTTCCAGCAAATCTAAGCACATATCTCACTATACCTCTACTTTGGAAAACCATGCGAAAATAGCAGGATGGAGTTTTGGTGATTCTGTGTAAGAAAATTATATCTTTCTGTTATTTAGAATTTGTTGTCAAGGACGGAATATAGCACAAGATGTGCTCCAAATATTATGAAATACTCGTTGCCATTCATTTTCCAGCAAATCTAAGCACTTATCTCAGTATACCTCTACTTTGGAAAACCATGCGAAAATAGCAGGAAAACAATACCACGACTCAGAAAAAGCATTATTTCAGTACGTTATTCGGCAAAAACACTAAATTACCACTTCCACGATATCACTGACACATTCCTTTGGCATATTTTATCATAAATTACGACTTATATTTCCTGGAAGACCAATATAAGGCGATTCATGGCCGCGCTGGTCAGTAACGCAGGAGACACAGGATCAGCGACTGCAAAGTGCAGTAATATAGGAGCTTCTGAGTTTTCTTTTTCATCGATTTACAAGGGAAACATACCTATATTCACTTTATTTATCTATTAAAACAGTGATAAGTAGATCTAGTGGCAACACAAAGAACATGATCAAAAAGATGTTTAATGCTGCACTCGGGTATGACTGAATAGCGAAATAAAATAAAATAAGCGAAATCAAATCATAAAATTTAAAGTAATGTCAATTTTCAAGAAATAATACTTATATTTAGTATGGTTTTGAAACGAAAATTTCGCCCGATTTTATATGCGCGGAAATCACAATTGCATGACAGGCAAAATCAAGATATAAAATTTAAATTAATTATTTTAAAAAAAAAATCCTTTTAAGCTTTTATTAAGAATATAATTCTACGTGTGCATGTCAATTTTCAAGAAATAATATTTATATTTGGTATGGTTTTGAAACGAAAAACGTATACGGGTGTTGATTTCGCCCGATTCTATAAGGGCGGAAATCTCAATTGACAGGCAAAATCAAGACATAAAATTTAAATTAATTATTTTTTTTTAAATCCTTTTAAACATTTATTAAGAATATAATTCTACGTGTGCATATCAATTTTCAAGAAATAATATTTATATTTAGTATGGTTTTGAAACGAATAACGTATACGGGTGTTGAGTGAGAACCATCTAAGGGACAAGTTCTTACTTGAGGAATCCTTAAAGGTATACGTGAGTGTTCATTGCGAATGTTGTTGACATTTTGGTAGAAACGCATTAATAGATGTGCTAAGGTGAGAAATAAAATTACACTGAAGTATGCAAAGATGGAAACGAACACAGAAGAAAAATCCGAAGCTCCTGCGTTACTGCATTTTGTAGCCGCTGATCCTTTGGTTCCTGCATGCATTACTGATCAGTTCAGTCATGAATCGCCTTATTTCGGCCTTCCAAGTAATTTAATTAATCTTTTATGGATGTATCAGTGACAACAAGGAGTTGGTAATAGGGAATCGATCCTATTGAAGCGACGAAACTCGGGATCGATCCCTCTACGGTAACATGCGATATACCGAATGAGATACCTACTTTCGAATAAAAAATATGTGTACTTCCGGCACTTGCACTAATCGTCTGACTTCGGTTTTTTAGAAGAATAGGCTTTTTCCTTGTGCCTAATAAGCGTCCACATCACTTGCCCGAACCGAAACGTCTTGCACATCAGTACAAATATGGATATATGGTATATATTTTGTAAATATAAAAGCACCTAGTGAGCACAGTACATATAAATAAATATACCTCTCCGGAGGGTGCGCCTATCCAAGAGGCGGATATTACCTGTAATACAAACGGGATCATTCCCTCTACGGTACCATGCGATAAACCGCATGAGATATTTACTATTTACTTTAAAAAAATGTGTACTTCCGTGCTGTCATTAGACCATTCTTTTCAAATGTTATGGGATAAGTTGAAGTCGGATCGATTCCCGATTGAGACAGTGCCTTAAATTATTTCATATTATCGTACGTTTGTCAGAGAACGTACTGGAAATAACGCATTTTCTGAGTCATGGCATTGCTTACCTGCTATTTTGGCATGGTTTCCCGAAGTATTTGAGAAAAGTGCTTAGATTTGCTGGAAAACAAATAGCAACGAGTATTCCATAATGTTCAGAGCACATCTTGCGCTATATACCGTCTCTGACAATAATTTCGAAATAACTGGAAAACGGACAATTTTCTTACCTAAACCGCTCCATTTGATCCGAGATCATACCTTACTGATCCCGTTTTTCAAAGTAACCATTGTACACGGTGATTATGCTTTTATGTAACCGTTTGTTTCCGGTAACATGCTCAAAAAAATTAGGGTAGGTAGGCTTAGGTCGGATTTTTTGTGTGTGTCAAAACGTCACTGATACATTACAAATAAGGGGGTTATCAATAAGTTGATTTCTAACATCTCTGACTATGTTTAAAGCATAAAAAGTGCAGTTTTGCAACCTTTTGTTAAAAAGTTGCAAAAAAAAATCTCGAAGGCCATAAAAACATTTAGAGTCGGGCCAAAAATTTAGGGTAGGCCTAGGTCGGGATACCGGACACAAATATTTTTACGCCTAACATCCATTGTGTCGCACTGCTATCAAAGAGCATGCATGTCAAGACAGTGGTCCAGTTGTAACACTGTCTGACCGAGAAACCATCAGATGTAGGATTGTGAATTCGAGACCCCCACCCCCACACACAAAAACACTCCTCCAACTAAAATTACTAATATTGACATAAGAGTCCCGTATCACCCAGTCCAATCGTTACTTTGAAAAACCGGATCAGTAACGCATGATCTCGGATTAAATACACAGGATTTGGTGATTTTTGGTAAGTAAATCATTTTTTTCTGTTATTTATAAATCAGTGACAAGGGAGACATATAGCGCAAGATGTGCTCCCGACATTGCGGAATACTCGTTGCTACTCAATTTCCCGCAGATCTAAGCACTTTTTTTCAATTACCCTGGAAAACCATGCGAAAATAGCACGTAAACAATGATGTGACTCAGAAAAAAAAATTTCCAGTACGCTCTCGGGGAAAAATACAACATTACCACTTCCTTGATATCCCTGATACATTCTTGTAACATATTTGCGCCATAAATGATGAATTAAAGGACGGAATATGATAAGGTATGCGAAATGGCCCCCTAAATGATTAGAATATGAAAACTCCATAATTGAAATTTTAACTGTCTAAAACAAAAAAGAAGATCATAATCGTTAAAACTATGACTTTTAAAAACTTCAAAACCAAGTTATTTGTACGACTCAGACCTTTAAAATACTCGAGGTCCGTGACTTTTACCGTTTTTACACGCGATTTACACACTACATGCTCGAATTTCATTGTGAGCCAGAGCTGGTGTCAAGCTGAAGTTTTGCTGAGAAAATAAGGTTACTAAAATATACATTTTCAGAAAAAATCAGCTTGACACTCGGTCCGGCTCATATTGAATTTCCACTTTTTTTCACAATTTTTAGCCTCATTTTTCTTTGAAGGAAACAGGATAACGTGCTCATCTCTAAGCAACCGAGCATCAAACAGATACGCGGGAGTTTTGTTCTAATCATGAAACTGATACCCAAGAGTTGTTTTTATAAGAAAATTAAATGTTTAGAGACGAGTTTTATGCAAAAGTGAAACTGAAAGTAGATCTAGACATTTTAATGATCAGTTACATGTTTTAGATCTACTTGAACTGTATTTCGGGATTATATTCAAGTTGATTTTATTTAAGCGGCATTTTAAAAGAAAGAATAAAGTGTAATTAAAAAAAAATTGTTATTGTTTACATAAATGTTATAGAGACAAGAAAGATAACTCATGCACACCGCAACTAGAAGACACATGTAGATAGTTATTTTATGTAAAAATTATGACGTAGTTTGTATACAGTACAGGTCTCAGTGACGCAACCGGTACGCACGACGGTTGAAATGAAATTTTATGCCTGGTGTCAGTGGTATGCGAGATCGATTCCCAACAAATTCTGTAAAACTTTTTTTTCTGTCAAAAACGACAGCCTGTGGTTTCCCGCAAATTGTAACAGACACTGGTTAAAACTACGCTTAAATGCCGTGTTTTCAAAACATATTCCCCGTAAGCATTTAGTAAATGTATAAATAAAACGCACTTGTAAGGGAAAGTTCACTGTTCGTTTTTATTGAGTAACTAAAATTATAGACCATTTCGGACAACAAGTCATTATTATTTGCTGACATTTTAACGATTCTATTTCATCCAATTTGTTCGAATCATATCGTACTAGCTCATTCTTTCAATTTGTCGCATTATTTTCAGTTTTCAAAATGCATGATAAATTTCTTTTGCCGTAATTGGTTGCACCTGTAATTGTCCCGTTAATGATTAAACATAGCAAAAAATAAAGAAATTAAATAATTCATTAAAAAAAGAATATAAAATTTGTAGATGAAAAAAAAATCAAAACCAGAAAGAAAAACAAACATTGACCAGCAGTATACTAAATACATGTAATAGGTCTATGTAATACGCTGAATGGCCAGAAAATGTTTTTTACTAAAACATGACTGATTTAAATTGATCAGGGAAGCATTAAGATCATAATAAATTTCATTTTTAAAAACACCATTTAAATCTTCATACTTTGTAGTTTGTGCACATATGTGGATAAATTTTGTACTTAAATTATAAAATACGAAATTTCTATTTGAAAAATGGTTATTTATGAAAAATGGCTCTTTTCCTCGTGTATTCTATTATGGGAATAGGGAGTGATAGTATCAATTTTATAACGAGCAGGGAAGCATTAAGATGATATTAAATCACAAAACTTTTTACATCATTATAATAATGAAAGATTAAAGTTTGTGCACATATGTGGATAAATTATGTGGCTTAAAAAATGAAAAAGTTATTACAATTTAAAAAATCATTTCCTATATATCTCTATAGTAGCAAAATCAATCTGATCGAGAAATCGATAACGCCGATAGCGTATTTTCAAGGGAGACAATTTCATCGATAAGCCAGCGATTTGGCTATGAAAGCTGGCAATGAAAGTACTATTCTTTGATGGTGAGTTGCAAACCATATTTAGATTTTAGATTTTTAGCCGCGAGTTAAAATATTTTAAACTATTTAACCGCGTTATTTCTATAATTAGTCAATTATTCTTTTACTGTATGTCTGTGATAAAGTTATAAACATGTTTTTTTTTATTTCTATTTTGTGACGTATGAAAATATAAGTCAACAACCCCAAATTGTTTTCATAAATTTTTTAAAAAATACTCCGTTTAAAATCCCCCCGTCCCAATTTTCAAATAAATGTATGTTGAGTCAATTAATGTCACTGACAGGGTCTTTTCCGGTGGGGAAAATTTTTTAAAATGAAAAAGAAAAAATCGTTTTAAACCTTTTAAAAAAACAAAATTTAGTTTAAGCAATATTTGTTTTTTTAAAAATATCTAAAAAAATTCGAAAGACGGGGTCATCTTATAATTTTTTTTTTAATAACTTTTTGTGGGTTGGATTGTATTTTTTTTTGGTTTGTTTTTTAAAAACCGGGGTTTTTTCAACGGGTATTAATTTAAACCCAGGTTCCGGGTTTCCCGTCCCAGTTAAAAACCCTGTTTCCCGGCAAGTGGTCGCAATTTCCCCCACATGATTATGAATGGAGATGAATGATTAAAATCACACAAACCCCCTATCAAATCGTCACGGAGAAAAAAAGCCTGCCCGGGACCCGACTCGCGTCCGCAAATCCCCCAAACCCGGGTTGTCTTTATTGAAACTTCCCAAAAGGGCATTTTTCTTAAAAACTTATAAAAAATAAATTTTCAAATTTTCATTCCTGATAAATCCATTCATCGAAAGGGGCCCCCCCGGGACTAGCTAGGGCCTTTTTCCCCACTTTTAAAAAATACCCCTTTGAAATAAGGCAAAATATACGGGTGGTGTTTTTTCTCTTTTTTTTCCTGAAACAAAAAATTTCAAAAAAACCGGGGGGAATGTTTTATACATGTAGTTAAAAAAATAACAGAGGGGGGCATGGATTTTTTTTGGTCATGCTAAAACGTGCGAAAAGTTTTTATTTATTTTCGTGTCACGAAATATCAAATACTTGGCCCCACATAAAAAATTACTTTTAGGGTGTTACATGCGCCCCAATTTATTATCCCTTTCGCACATATCACTGGGCATGATGGAAACTTACTATAAAACATAAATTAAATTCTTATCCCTTGGGGGGCCAACAAGTTTTTTCTTAGACTAACACTGCGAAATTGAGAAAACATCCCGGGTTTCTTTTTTTCGCGGGAGCCGTTTTTTCAAATCTGTCTGTTTTCTTTTCGGGGGAAAGGGAAAAAAGCGGTAACCCAAAGGGGAAAACCCCGGGTCATCTGTTCTAAATTGAAAACCAAAGACCTTTGTTTTTTTTTGAAAAAATTTTATCCCTACCGTTTTAAAATGAAATTCAGTTTTCCCCAATACCATTAGAAAAAAATCAAATGTTTTCATCCCGCCCCTAAACAATGTTACTACTTTTGTATTTTTTTTTTTCCCAGGTCGTTTTTAAAAACTGTTTTTTAATTTAAACTCGATAAAATAAAAAAATGCAAAAATTTGTAATTGGAATATAACAAAATGGACTAAATCAAAAAAATTTCTTTCATCTATAATCCAAATTTTTTGGGGGGAAATCGAAAGGGCATTTTACGTTACATATAAAAGGGCATTTTGGCGGGAAAAACGCACGTCCTTTTTCAGTCACCCGCCCTGTGTTTTCAACCCTAAATGTTTTTGTTCCCCGGGGGGAAATAACCCCCGAGGCCAATAAAAAATTTTGTTTTTCCATTTTTTGTCCCTTTTTTTGGGGTTCAGACCCTTTTTTTTTGGGGTTCACATGAGATAACTCCTAAAGGGCCCAATAAAAAATTTTTGTATCATTATGTTCCCTTTTTTACTCAAAAAAATCCCCGGTCTGTAAAAATCGGGTTTGACATCCCCTAAAATTCTGGGGGATCGCCCCTTTATCAAATAAAGTTATTACCCCTGAAAAATTGATCAAGTCACAGCCCCGGGTGGTTCTGGGATATTTATTCCCCATTCACACATTTTTTTTAAAAAAACCCCTTGAACTGTAGATTACAGGGAGCATTTTGGAAAAAAAAAAATTTTTTGAACTAGAAAAAAACCCAATGAAAAATTGATAATAGTGGTTTTAACCCTTTTTGTTAATTTTTAGATATTATGTATTCTGTTTTTAAAAATTTTGAATGTTTTATTAAAAAAAGATTTTGCACAGATGAAAATGTTTATATAAAAATTTTCATGTTTAATTGTTTAAAAAAAGGGAAATCCCTGTTTTTAATTTCTACAATGGAAAAGAATCCCCGGGAAATTTGGATTTTTAAAAACCCAAACAACCCCCTTTCCCTACAAAACAGAAATCATGTAAAATGTGGAAAAAGTAAAATGCCCCCAAAGGGAAAACAAAAAGAAACGGGGAAAAAAAGTTGGGGGCCAACCAAAAAAAATGTTTTTGGGTGGTTTTAAATGAAACAACTGAAAATATATCGCCTATCACTGATCTTTTTCAATTCTTTAAATTCTAAAATAAATTTCTTTTTTTTGGGAAAAATAAATAAGCGTGTCTTTTAAAATAGTTTGCTTTGAATTTTTTTCCCCTTGGTTTTCTTTGGACTTATTATTACAACTCGCAAGAAAGGGAAAAAATATAAGGGGAAAAACGGGAAAAAGGGGAAAAAGTGTTTCCTTAGTCCCCTTTTTCCAGCCGCAGAAAGAAAAAAAAAAAACCATTTTTTAAACCCAATAATACGGGTTGTTCTTTTTCCCCCATTTTCCCTATTTAGAAACTACGGGGCCCCTGCTTATTTGGTGAAGAAAATTAACCTTTCACAATGGGCCAGAAAAAATCCTGGCCTTGTAGAGTCATGGCCCAACGGGTCATACAATAGTGATTTTTTGTGGTGTATTTGTATTTTGGATCATTTTGATAGTACTTGTATTGTTAAAACCCTTGAATCTATTAAAAAAAGGAAAGCCCTTTTTTGTTTTTAAAATTCCAATATTAAAAAAATTTTATTTAAAAAAGATGTGTTTGTTAAACAATTGGGGCCAAAAGGGAAAACGTCAAGAAAAAAATTTTATATATTTTTAAGAAATTTTGTATTTTCTAACAAAGCCCCAGCTTGATATTCGTTCTCTGAAAATAATTTTTATAAAGAGTATACCATATTCTTTTTCCCAAATTTTAAACTGCATTGCCAAGATAAATGCATAGGGCCAAATGTGGGTTTAAGAAAATGGAAAAAACATTCATGTTAAAAAAGGGGGTAATTACAAAATTTTCAGTTTTAATAGAAAATCTTTTTTGGGCCCAAAATCTGGGTCCAGCCCTTGGAAACCCGTTTGGTTTTAACAGGGTTTTCGCTCTTTTAAATTGAAAAAGTTTAAAGGCACAAAAACCTACATTTTCAAAACCATCTAGGATCTAAACTGTCAAAACCAATTAAGGTAAAACAGGCAAAGTCGGATGAGCGAATTTTGTTAAAAAAAAAAGCCAAAATACCCTTAAAATTCCCACACATTTTTTGAAGTTTAATTTTTTCCCAAAAAGAAAAATCATGTATCTTTAATTAAAAATGTTGCTGTTTGGGTTTAAACTTTTGATATTGAATGTCCAAAAAAATTTTTTTTATATTAACTTAAAAAATTGTTCAGCGAAATATAGTACAGTCCAACTTTGTTCAAGTCCCCTTCCAACTTGCCGGCCTTTCCCCCAGGCTGAACTTTGTTTAAATTTCTGTTTTTGCGCCCAGGGGAGATCATGATCAACCTGCATATTCGTGCTGCTAATCATGACCCTGCACTGTTCGCCATTCCCCCAGTAAAAATTGGGGGTAAACATCCCTTTTAAAAGTTAATGGTACGTTCTAATTGAAAGGGGGACAAGTTTTTTTTTTAAAATTTTAACAGTGAAAGGGGTTTAAAAAAGATTTTTTGTTAGATATGTAAAATTTTTTTATTAGGCTCAAAACAGTTCTTTTTGGCTTGAACATGTTTTGGCATCCCCCGAAAAAATAAAGAAGGGAGGGAAAAATACTGATGTGTCAAAAGTTTTTAAATCCCGCCCACAAACCAGCACTAAATGATATTCTTTTCTAAAAAATTAGTTTTTTGATATTTATTGTTGTGGGTTACTTTGAAAAATGCTGGTTTTTGAGGCGGGTTTGGGGTGCTGGCTTCCAAGAAATTTTCCCTTTTCCATTATTTTTTAAAATTTCCCTTCCCTAAAAGTAATAAATGAACAGGCATTTTCTGATTTGGGGTTTCAAACCCAAAAAACCCAAAATCCAAAAAAAAACCCACAAAACTAAAAGAAAAAAAAAAAAAGAGAAAAAACAAAAAATCTGGGGTCTAACTGGTTTAGAAGCATATCAGGGTCAAACTATGTTTTTCAGTCCGTTCCATTTCATTTTTTTTCAAACCACAGTTTTTGTTTCCAATTTTTGCCACCCAAAATTTAAAATTCCCCTTTTTTTTTTCTTTCACTTAGAGTAACCCATCTTTAAGTTTTAAAGTGTTTTTTTGGGCATTTTTTTAAAAAGAAAAGAAAATGATACCAAATCACTAAAAACTTCCCCGCAAATATGGGTTAAAAAAAACCAAAATTTCCGGTATTTTGTTAGTCCCCGGTAGAAAAAAGGTTTTTATAAGGTGGAAGAACAATTCATCACTTTTGTACGGGTTTTTCAAGGAATTTGTTTAAATTTTTTCAAAGTTTTTTTTTAAGATTTTTTACTTCATTTAAAACCACCCTTACTTTTATTTGTTTTTTGTGAAAATTGTAAAAAAATATTATGTTTTCTTATAAAAAAATTGCTTTTAGAAAGGGGTTTCAAAATTTGAGTACATTTTCATGTTTTTTTTAAAAAGGGGGGAAACTCGGGGTAAATTTTCCCCAATTTTCCAATAAAAAACTACTTTTTTGGGCAGATTTTGAAATAATATGGCACTTGTTAAGGGACGGGCTTCAAGAAGCTGCAAAAAATTTTTTGGGGTTTTTGGGAATTTTTTTTTTTTTAAAGGAAAAATAAGTTTAAATTTTCCCTTAACATTAATTTCACTTTAACTAAAATTTTTGTTTGGGAAAGGTAGGTGATAAAATATTAGGGCATTAAGGTTTTCATTCCCGGACAGTGACATTTGGGGTGTTTTTTTTTTTAAAAAAAAACATTGACGGGAAAATGTGCATTTAAAATGATTTTCCAGTTTTTTCGGGTTTAAAGAGGAAAAAACCAGGGGGCCCGTCTGGCAGTAAAAAGCATTTTTAAGTGGGGGCGGGGAGGGGGGGCACACATTTTTTAAAAATCAGGGCCCACCTATAACAAAAAAACCCCGTTCCATGAAATTTAAAAAACGGTTTTTTAAAAAAAAAATTTTGGTTTTTAAAAAAATCAAAAAACAACTACAAAAAAAACAGGGCACAAACTAAAATTGACTCGTTTTTCAAAAGAATTTTTCTAAGAGAAAATTAAATTTAAATTTTCAAATTTTCGGGGGGGGGGGGGGGGGGGGGGGGGGGGGGGGGGGGGGGGGGGGTTTTCTTTAAAGGCCCTTTCCCCTCCCATACATGGTACAAGAGGAAAACATCAAAAGGGCCCCCCAAAGCATATAAGAGAAGACCTCAGGTGCCCCCTCCAGGGATGGGGGTTTAAAGGGGGAACCCCCGGTGCCCCTTATGAAAAAGGGCTAAAGGAAAGGGCTCCAGGTGCCCCCAAAATGCATGGGAAAAAGGAAAACCTCAGGTGCCCCCCTAAATGGTTTTAAAGGAAAAATTTCCCCGGTTAAACCCCTCCATGCAAATTTTTTCAAGCAAACCCCTCCAAAATGATGGCTTCCTCAACCCCAGAGTTTTTGCACCACAAGCAAGGTTTCCCCAACCCAAAAGGGGTGAGTTTTTAAAATCGAAAACCCCTTTTCAATCAAAATCACTGAAATTTTACTTTTTTTAAATCAAAACTCACTACCCCAAAAAACAAAGAAATCCCCCAAATTTATTCGAGCTATAGGGAGGTTTTAACCAATGAATTTTAAATAAAGGTAAACTTTTCCCCAAAAAGGAAAAAATTTTAAAAAAATAATATCCTTTCTTACAATTGACTAAAAAAAATTGGAAAAAGGGTATGAATTCATTTTTTTGCTTTTTTTCAAAAAAATAAAATTAATTGTAACCGTATGGGAAAATAGAAGGTTTTTAAGGGCCATAGGGCAAGAGCCCTAGAAAGGCCCATTGTGCCCAAAAAAGTTGAAAAGGGACCAAAAACCCCTTTTTACCACGCCAAAAAAACCCCTTTTTAAACCCTAAAACCTTTTTTAAATATCTAAAAAGGGAAAATAACAGTCAAAAACAATTTTTTTACTGTGGTTTTTTTTCCCCTAAAAACTAACCAAATCTGGGGGGTTAAGAAGTTTTCTAACAGAAAAAAATTTTAAACAAATTTTAAAAAAAACCCCTCATAAAAAGATTTTAAATTTTTATAGTAAAATTGCACCTACTTTTCCCCAAATTAAAAAAAACAATTTTAAAAAAATCATTAATTAAGTTTAAAACTTCTAATCCCTTCTCTAAGCTAACCATTGTTAAAATATTCATTCTTGGGCCCATGACTTTTTTTTTTATTATGCACTGTGCTATTAGTAAGAATTACTGGTATAAAAATTTTAAATAGTTAAAACATATTTAAATTTTTTTTTAACCCAAAAAAGAAACTATTTTAAAAATTTTAAATTAAAAATTTATCAAGTAGGTGAAATAACCGCTTTTAAAATTTCCATTTAAAAAAAAAAAATGCAAAAAATGGGTTTTTATGTTCTTAAAGGTAACGCATATGAAATGGAAAAATTTTGGATTTTAGGTTTTTTGAAATTTTCTTGATACGAAATAAAACAAAAAGACATAATAATAGAAAAAAACGCCCATGTAATTTTATAAATAAAAAAAATCTTATTTTTTTAAAAAATTTTTTGGGGCCCTCCCTTTCATGAAAGGTTAACTCCCCTTTTTTTCCTTGTTTTTTGGGACGATCATTCTTTTTTAGGGGAAAACAAAATAAAAAATTTGTTTCAAGAAATTGGATCACTTTTTGTAATTTTGACGAAAATACAATTTTAGGGTTTACAATATAAAAAGAAAAATATGCCAAAAAAGTTTTCTTAAAACCCCCCTTTTTTAAAGGGCAAATATCTTTCAGCGTAAGTCTTAGATAGGGGTAATAAAACAAATTTTTTTTCAAATTTCCCACGTTGGTCTTTATATTTTGGGGGATTTTTAAAAATATAGTTAATTAAACCCAAAGAAAAGGTATTTTTTTAACCCTGCAAAAATTTTGTGGGGGGGCCCTTTTGGGTTTCCCTTAAAATTTTCCCCTCCTTTCTCGAACGAAAGGCATGCTTCAAAAAAACCCAACTTTCAGGTAAAGCAGGAGCAGAAAGGGTCACGGGGCTGCAAAAAACCCGGTTTAAAGAGGATTTTCGGATTTTCTTTATGGCTCCCCCCAAACTATTTAAAGGGAAAAGGGGACCTTTAAAACACTTGAAAAATCTATCCCAAAAAAATGACCGATTCCCCGCCGTTAAATTCCCGAAAAAAAAACGGTGAATTGCCCCTTTCAGTCTGTTAATTCAAACCATTTTGGGATTCATTCCCGCCCAAAAATCGTTTTTATTAAAAAAAATGTTACGAAAAAAATAGGCATCGTTCCCCATTTTCTTTTAAAAAGACCTTTAAAAGATCTTAAGAAAACTAATCAATTTGTAAAGAAAAATTTTGCAGATAAAAAAACGTCATTGGAAAATTTGAAAAAGGGTGCCCTTTGAAAAATTAAGGTTTTTAAGGGTGAAACTAAAACACTTTTTCTTTTGGGGGAAAAAAGCGTTTTTCTGTGAGAAATCAAGGCATTAAAACTTAGTTCAAGAGTATCCTTTTCGCCCATGCGCGTACTTTTCATGTTCTTTTTCGCCCATTTAAGTATCTTTCATTAAATAAACGCCTACATGAGCGGGTTTTATTCGACCCCCCCTGTCTAAATTTATCCCGGGATACCTTCTTAATTTGGGGTTTAAAAAAAATGTTTTTAAACAAATTAATGTCATTAAAAACCCTTTTCATCTCTTTTTTTATTAAAAAATTTTAATACCAAACATTGCCAAGTTTCATTGGGGAAATTTCGAGTTTTTTAAAAATATAGACATTTTTTTTTTTTGAAGCCAAACCCCTACCAAATTACGGGGTAAATTTTGGGCCCCATGGTCCTTTTTCTTATAAAATTTTGGGAAAAATTTCACTTGTTTGCATAATTTTTCACAGGGATTCTGAATATCATTTATTTCCCTTACGAATAAAACCCAGAAAAGGGGTGCATTTTTGGGATTTTCTAAGTCTGGAGGCCCCCGAAAAAAATTGGGTTTTTAATCTCAAAAACCGCTGCAAAAAAATAGGTGATCTATTTGAAAATTTGGAAAAAATGGAAAATTTACAAAAAAATCAAATTTTAAATTATTTTTTTCATTGGAAATACCCTTTTTTAAAAATATAGTGATCATGTGAAAATGATATTCAAAAAATGTGGCAAATTTACTACAAGATACAATTTTTTTCATGGACCCCAAGGGGATGGGATTCCCGTCAAGTATAACCCGTCAAAATATATTCAGGGCTATGCATGAAAACCCCCCTTCCCCCCCGAAAAAATTTTTAAAGTCCCTTTGAGATTACACATGAGGGGGCCCAAAATATGTAAAACTCTAGGGGTTTCTGTCTCACCCTTTCCTCAATTTATGTCATGGGGGCAAATGATATTTGATTATTCTAATGGTGTTAATAACTTTTTTTAACTTTTATAAATGAATTTTATGGTGTGACAGGCCTCTTTTTACTCCTTTTTATTTTTGGGGTCCTCAAAATTTTTAAACCCAGGGGAAATGCCTTTGGTTTTCCTCAGTGTGGTTTGGCGCTGGTTTTTTTCAAAACATGTAACAAGGGGGGGGGGGATCCCAAAATATGTATTCCCAAAAGGGCCCCCGCTTAAAAATTTAAATGTTTTGCTTCCGGGAAATAATATGTGATAAAAATTTTCCCGAAAAAAAGGGTTTAGGTTTTTTTTTTTGTGATTTAATTTTGCGGAAAATGGCCTTGTTTTTTCCAAAAAAATTTGCGGGTGGGAGTGAAACCCAGTATGCATTAACCCCCACGTCATCCCTTACCTGTATTTTTTAGAAATGATAAAAAAGGAAAAAAATTTTCCCCCGTGAAGCGGTATTTTACTGAAAATAAATTTTGCAAAAAATTTATCAAAAATGGAAATTGAAATTTAAGCGGGGCCCATTTTTGGGGAAACATATTTTGGATCCCCTCCCGTGGTTTTCATGTTTTGAAAAAACCGCGGGCCCTAGCCACACGAGGCAAAACCCAGGGGAGTTTCCTCGGTTAAAATTTTAGGAGCCAAAAATAAAAAAGGAGGGGAAAAAAACGGCCTGTCAAACAATGAAAATTCATTATAAAAAATTTAAAAAAGTATATTAACACCCTTAGAAATTCAAAAATTCATTTGCCTCATGACATCTGAGGCAAGGTGAGACAGAAATCCTAGCCGTCCTTTGTTGCCCCGGCCCGGCCCAGATCCAGGGCCGGACCCAAATAGGTCCTTGCCCCTTCCCCCCCCTTCCCCAAGTTTTGGCCCGAGAAATGGGGGGCCCCGGGGAAACCCCCATTTCATGCAGTAATTCAAATTTTTCCAGGGGGGGTGCCCCCCGGGCACACAAGAATGAGGGTTGCCTTTACAGTACCTCAAAATTTTGACCAAAAAATGCCCCCATACAAAGGCCACCATTTTATACTGATTTCCCAAAATTTTTTTCCAGGGAAGAAAGCCCACTGACCCCACTAAAAAATTTGGGGGAAACCCCCTTTCCCAAAACTTAAAATTTAGACCAAAACAAAACACCCAAAGGCCCCCATTTTATACCTGTATTTCAAAAACTTTCCCCTGGGGAGAGACTCCTAAATCTCCTAAAATAGGGTTTTCCCCCCAAAAAGTACCTCAAAATTTTGACCAAAATGCATCATAGGCCCACCCTTTTATTTCTTGTATTTTAAAATTTTTTAGAGGGAGAAAAAAACCAAAGGGGGTTTCCCCCCCCCCACACCTTAAAAAATTTTTGGGCCAACCCCAAAATAACCCGAGGCATGTTTTTTGAAATTTAAACCCCCGGCCCCCCCAAAAAAGGTGGTTTCTTCCCAAAATACCTAAACATTAGGGCCGAAAAGGGACCAAATAGGGGCCCTCATTTCATATCTTTGTTCAAAATTTTTCAAAAAAAAAATTTGGCCCAAAAAACCCCCCTTAAAAAGAAAAGGTTCTCCCCCTTTAGTACCTCAAAAATTTAAAAGGGAACAACGACAAATTCCTCCCCCCCCCCCCCCCCCCCCCCCCCCCCCCCCCCCCCCCCCCCCCCCCCCCCCCCCCCCCCAACCCCCCCCCCCCCCCCCCCCCCCCCCCCCCCCCCCCCAAAAAAAAAAAACAACAACAAAAAAAAAAGAGATATGTCATGCCTATATTTTAAAAAGTTTTTTTGTGGGGGGAAACCCCCCACCCCGACCCCTTCCCCCCCCCCCATCACGGACGAGGGGCCCTCCCGTCCTACGCCCTCTGGGTTTTAAAAAAATAAAAACTATTTAACTACTAGAAACCCGAATTTAAAAAGCCCTGTTGCTGTCCCTTTTAATGATGATTTTCGTGTTATCAATAAAATTTTTTTTTCTTAAAATATGAAAGTTTTGAAAGTGACTGTGAGAAATAGGGTAAAAGGACGATTTTTAAATGTGTATTTTCACATTTTGAGAGTGCTCCCCGAAAAAGCACCAGAAAATTCCCGGGGGGAAAAATTTGGCGGGGCTTCGAACGGCTGGCATGCCCCCCACGCCCCCAGGTTTTTCCTCGGGGTTAAAAAACGTGTCTGGGGTATGGCACGATAAAATAGCCCGCGAAGTGGTATAATAGTTTTTTTTAAAATTTATTGTGGGAATTTTAAAATTTCTATTAAAAATAACAACCCTCCGACTTTTTAATCTATAGTTTTGTGCCAGTTTCTGTGCTTTTTTTTATTCTTTTGAAAATTTCCTGTCCCAAAACAATAACATTTTTTGTTTGGGTTTTAAAATTCAAACCAACCTACTTTCACTGTGAAACAGTACCATCGCCATCGGTTCAAATACTGGGAAAAAGATGTAAATCACCAGGGGAAAAACCCCGGGGAAAAAAAAACGAGGTTTTTGGAATATCATTTTCGATTTAATTTTATTAAGTAAAAGGGGGGCTTTTTGGGGAAACAGGGAAATTTTATTTTTAGAATACCCTTTAAAACAAATCCCCAAAAAAACAGCATTTTTAATTTTTGATTCAGGAAAAAAAATTTTAAAAAAAAATGACCACCTTTGAAAATTTTCCGGGATACATGCGAATTGCCCAAAAAGTATATGCCAAATATTTAAAATTTTGAATGCCAGTTATTTTTCTCAGTTCTAAGATTTTTCGTAATCCCGAAATTTGGTTGGTTGTCTTTGAACTTTTTTTCTTCATAAGCAAACACACGAACGGGGGGGGGGGGGGGGGTTTTCGCGTTTTAGGTTTTGCCTTTTTTTTGTCAAAAAAATACTGCCTTTAAAAACCCCCCTTTTCGAGAGGTTTTCTGCCCCCCTAAAAAGAGGTTTAGGCAAAATGAATTAGATAAATTTTTTGAAATGATAAAAGGAAAAAAATAAAAAAGTCGCTGCTTAGTTTGGGACTAAAATGCCGACAATACAAACAGCTTTTTTTTTAAGATAAATTTAAACGAATAAGGGGCTCTTTCCTTTAAAAAAAGATTTAAAAAAGAAAAAAAGAAGAAAAATCCGAAGCGTTTCGGTTTCTGCCCTTTTTTTCAGTCCCTGATCCTTTAGCACCCGCGGGACAGCTCAGTTCGGTCAGAATTTCCTTATGTGTTTGTCCAAAAAAATTTTAAATTTATCATTTATGGGGACCAAAAATGTTTTCAAGACTGTTTTCAGAGATAAAACAAGGAATTGGTAATGTTTTTATTTTTCCCCAGAGGAAGGAAATAAATTTTTTTTTTTGGGTCAGGTCCATTGTCAGGTTTGTTACTGATCCCGGGTTTTTCAAAGTAACGATTGGCTGGGTTGGGGTATATGCTTTTCACCTGGCCACGCTAAAGCCCCGGAAAGCTTTTTGGGATTGTAGTTTCCTGCCCCTCTTTTACTGTCTTTTTACTTTTAAAAAATTTTTTAACATTTCCCCCAAAAAAGGCTACAAAGGTTTCCGTAAACCCACACAGGAGGGGGGAAATCAGTTAAGGCTTTATGGGCGGGCCGGGCCCCTTTAAAAAAATGAAATTTAAAAAAAGAAAAAACGAACACACACACGGACATAGGTTCCAGTGATAGACGAGGTCACATCGAAAGGAAAAAGGGGAATTCAAGTACATTTTCGACTGAAAAATCGTCACATTTTAGAGGAAAAATACGGGTCAAAGGGGTTTGGAAAAAAAGTTTTAGGTCTTTTTTAAAACTTATTAAAAAAGTTAAATTTAAATTTTTTTTTTTAGCTTTATTGTGATGAAAGCTCTAACAAAATTATTTGGGGAAACACGCTCGAGCCCCCCCTTTCCCGAAAAAAAAAAAAAAAAAAAAAAAAAAAACAGTTCTTTTGGATATGAGAAGGGGGTTTGGGGGGGTTGGGGGACCCCCATAGGACTCGAAAAAAACAGCCCGAGGTTTAGCTGCCGACACCTTTACCACCCCTATCCTTTTTGGGCATAGAGTGTGGCTTAGCAACAAAATAGTTTTTCTTTTTTTCGGGGGTTGGCGGCGTTTTAAGGGACGAAATTTAAAAAAACGACAAATTTAAAAGTTTTCGATATGTAAAATAAGGAAAATTTGGCATATTAACGAAAAATTTTGGGGTTTTGGGCGTCCCTTTAAAAGCGCCCAAATGACAAACCCCGCCAAAACGGGTTTTTTTTATATTTGGGGTGCCCGGTTTTTTTGCCCCTCTTCAAGCGGAACGACGGCCCGAAATCAAAAAACCATCAATATAGTGTCGAGTTTTTAAGCTAAAAACCCATTCCATATATCACTACGAAAAAGCCTGTAGCAGATAAGGGGCAGGTAATCCAATCCAGACTATTAATGAGCTCGGTTATAATATTTATTTTTAAATTAGTTGATTACCAGCCAAATATTCGTACATACAGCCAAATATTCGTACATACATTGTATGCACGAATATTTGGCTGGTAATCAACACATGTATTGATGGAATTAAGGAAACGCTCCAAAAATCCGCCAAAAGGTATCATTGGCGTTTATTAAGTTCATTTTCTCGTATGACTTACCGACATAAAGACAAATGTTTGCTATAGTAAGGAATTTTAATCAGGAGCCGTAATTTGTTCTGAAAGTATGGGACATAGTTGAGAAAAAAGTAAGGTACATCAGCTCAACACGACTTTCAAATCAACAAGGCAGTCTGAAAGACAGCTAAATCCCCGCAACTGGTATGGATAGTGAAAGGGTAAACCTTTAACCTTCAGCTGTGACCTGACCTTGAACTGACATGGTTGACCCATGAATTCTGCACACCGTCTAGATGGGGTGATCATTTGACTCAAGTTTCAAGAAAATCCTTCAAGGGGCTTAGGAGATACAGAGCTCAAACCTTTGACCTTGAGTTGTGACCTTGACCTTGAGTTGACTCATGAGTTCTTGATGAGGTGATCATTTGACCCAAGTTTGATGAAAATCCTTCTAGGGGTTTAGGAGATATAGAGTGGACACAAATGGAAGGCTCAAACCTTTGACCTTGAGTTGTGACCTTGACCTTGAACCAACATGGCTGACTCATGGGTTCTGCACATCGTCTTGATGAGGTGATCATTTGACCCAAGTTTCATAATTATCCTTCAAGAGGTTTAGGAGATACAGAGCGGACATGAAATGGTAGGCTCAAACATTTGACCTTGAGTTGTGACATTGACATTGAGCCGACATGGCTGACTCATGGGTTCTGCACATCGTCTTGATGAGGTGATCAGTTGATCCAAGTTTCAAGAAAATCTTCAAGGGGTTTAGGAGATACAGAGCGGACACAAAATGTTACGGAAGGACGGAAGGACGGACGGAGACCATTCATATAACCCCCCCCCCCCCCCCCCCCCCCCCCCCCCCCCCCCCCCCCCCCCCACACACACACACACCACCACTTGTGGCGGGGGATTAACAAACTACATAAGAAAGGAGGTAAATTATTGTAGCAAATAACTGAAGATCATTTGCGACAAGTCAATGCCCGAGACTCAAAGTATGTTTGCAGACCCAATTACATAGGGAATTGTAACTGGTTGCGAGTGAATCATTTCGTGGTGGATACTTAAATTAGTTCTCCAGATATTTATTCTGGGATCTGGATTGGGAGCAGTACTTTCAGCCATTCTAGCATAAAAGTGATGCTCTTGTCACTATTTGGGGGTGTTTTAACAGAAGAGAAAACGTGTGTTAACAGAGTGATTCTCGCGCTCACGTGCTGTTTAAACGCCATTTTATATATGCGCGTTCCTTAGGAAAGTGTAAACACATTACGGCCCCAAAATGGATATTTCAAAAGGAAAAGACGTCAACGTGAAAAAACAACACAGACGTTCCCACGCGTTTCATGGAAGTTTAATAATTTATTCGTTTATTAGCTTTTTACACGTTTATGCTCGGGCACCAACCAATCCCTCATGATGTTACAACACGAAAAAACATGCGTTATCCCTACAAAAACATCTTTGTTTTCAAAGAAAGCAGCATAAATAAGGTCGCTGACGTATATCACGTACATTACGGCGTTTGTTGAAAACATATGAAAACGAACATTTAACGCAAAATATTAACTTATAGCTCATTTATATAGGTCACCTAACAATCTAACGTTTGCCTAAATATGACCAGAATTTTCACCACCAAGTCACAAGATTCATCAAGTTTTGGACATTCAAAGACGGCATACTACTAGTTGAAACGATGTAGTGGCACTGCGCAGTTTAACACTGTTCAAAGAACAGCTACTGTGGACGGGAAATTGCTGCACGAGTCAGTGACTGCCTTCTTTGTACGTGGCTTTACTGTTGGACTTTTGTGACTGCTTTTTCACTCTCACTTCATTCCAATGCGAGTGTTGATTTTATGTGAAATTTTCAAACATTTTAAAGTGTATGCTATGATAATTAACACGATGGATTTTTCTTACGCTATTAACTTTTTTCTCTTTAACATCTTTACTTTGTTTTAAGCTTAGCCATGCCATTAATTACCTGCTGTAGTGTCTGCATGCTGAAGACTGTCGACACAATCTGTAGGTCAAACACATCTGTGTTTTGTAGGTCTACAGTATCTTCCTTGTCAAAGGTCAAAGACTGTCTACCTCTTGTAGGTCAAATACAGTCTGTATTCCATAAGTCAAACGCAATCTGTTTATGTTTTGTAAACACGATCCTTTTTCTGTAGGCAAACACAATATGTTTTTCGTAGGCAAAACAGAATCGGTTTTTTGTATAAGAGTTAGAAGTAATTTTCAACTACATGGACTTACTAAATGTGTGTCAGTAGGGCATTGGCGACCTACATTTCCTGTCACTGTACCATCGTACGTTACTTCTTGGCATTTATATTACCTTGTCATCAGGTAGGGCTAGATGTGGGTATGGATACCACTTAAAATCATCATGAAACACAAGATAAAATAAACTGAAAGATTAAAAAATATATATACCTCGAGTAATGGAACAATGTTGGGGGAGGGGGGGGGGGGGGGGGAAGCGTGTGTTCATTCTGCAAAACCATAATTATGACCCTTGACACACTTAAATATGCATTCAGTACATTAAAATTTTGTCCTTTGGATGTTATGACATATTTGACCCGGAGTCATGAAACTTTTGTAAGATTGTTGTTTAGCAAATGATGTTGTGCACATGGGATTTTATTTGGGATTTAACCCCTCCTACCACCCCAACAAACCACTACCTTCCTAAAAACATCTCTTTCAGTTTTTTCGTCATGTGTTTCTTGATGAAGTTTTACAATGTCCTTACCCCAACCCCTATCCCTAATCAAAGGTAATATTAAAGTTTATTTAGTGTTGTATTATCAACAAGCAACTTATGATGTAGAATGACAGGCAGTTTGAGCACAAGTATGGACACACAAGTTTTTTTCTGTTGACCTCAGATCAAAAATTTTCGAACTTGACACAGATTTAGACAATCATTCTCACCCAGTTTCATGCAGATAAAGTAGAAAATACGTCTTTAAGATTTTTTGTCTGTATTCTATATAAAGTTTTTTTTTCTATCATTTTAAAGTTTTTGACCCCAGTTGACACAGTTATAAATTTGATCTAGACATAAAAAGGTAAATATTCTGACCTAGGTTTATGAAGACAAGATGGAAAATGTGGCTACTACAGTGCATAATATTATGGTAACAAGGCAGTCTGAAAGACAGCTAAATCCCCCGCCACTGTTTT
Source organism: Mercenaria mercenaria (assembly GCF_021730395.1). Lineage (NCBI taxonomy): Eukaryota > Metazoa > Mollusca > Bivalvia > Venerida > Veneridae > Mercenaria > Mercenaria mercenaria. Next base: position 62,568,725 of record NC_069363.1, on the reverse strand, counting down.
GGATAGTGAAAGGGTAAACCTTTGATCTTGAGCTGTGACCTTGACCTTGAACTGACATTGCTGACTCGTGAATTCTGCACATCGTCCTGATGAGGTGATCATTTGACCAAAGATTCATGAAAATCCTTCAAGGGGTTTAGGAGAAACAGAGCTCAAACCTTTGACCTTGAGTTATGACCTTGACCTTGAGTTTACATGGCTGAATCAGGAGTTCTTGATGAGGTGATCATTTAACCAAAGTTTGATGAAAATTTTTCAAGGGGTTTAGGAGATACAGAGTGGACACAAAATGGAAGGCTCAAACCTTTGATCCTAAGTTGTGACCTTGACCTTGAGCCGGCTTGGCTGACTCATGAGTTCTGCACATCGTCTTGGTAAGGTGATCATTTGACCCAGGTAATCAAGTAGAAAGCTTCACCTCATGTAAAACAGACATCTTAGTAGCTGTCTGCTTTAATCTCATGTAATGTGGATATTGCAACAAAGCCTTGTGCAACCGAGATAATGCAGGCTGTCTAATATACTTAATGAAAGACAGACAATTCAGTAGCCAGCTGTCTACTTCAGCCTCCTGTAATGTGAATACTACAACTGCCTACTTCAGCCTCATGTAATGTGAATACTACAACTGCCTACTTCAGCCTCATGTAATGTGAATACTGCAGCAACTGTCTACTTAGCTTCATGTAATGTGGATACTGCAGCAACTGTCTACCTCAGCCTCGTGTAATGTGAATACTGCAGTAACTGTCTACTTCAGCCTCATGTAATGTGAATACTGCAGTAACTGTCTACTTCAGCCTCATGTAATGTGGATACTGCAGTAACTGTCTACTTAGCTTCATGTAATGTGGATACTGCAGCAACTGTCTACCTCAGCCTCGTGTAATGTGAATACTGCAGTAACTGTCTACTTCAGCCTCATGTAATGTGGATACTGCAGCAACTGTCTACTTAGCTTCATGTAATGTGGATACTGCAGCAACTGTCTACCTCAGCCTCGTGCAATGTGAATACTGCAGTAACTGTCTACTTCAGCCTCATGTAATGTGAGTACTGCAGTAACTGTCTACTTCAGCCTCATGTAATGTGGATACTGCAGCAACTGTCTACTTAGCTTCATGTAATGTGGATACTGCAGCAACTGTCTACCTCAGCCTCGTGTAATGTGAATACTGCAGTAACTGTCTACTTCAGCCTCATGTAATGTGGATACTGCAGTAACTGTCTACTTAGCTTCATGTAATGTGGATACTGCAGCAACTGTCTACCTCAGCCTCGTGTAATGTGAATACTGCAGTAACTGTCTACTTCAGCCTCATGTTATGTGGATACTGCAGTAACTGTCTAATTAGCTTCATGTAATGTGGATACTGCAGCAACTGTCTACCTCAGCCTCGTGCAATGTGAATACTGCAGTAACTGTCTACTTCAGCCTCATGTAATGTGAATACTGCAGTAACTGTCTACTTCAGCCTCATGTAATGTGGATACTGCAGCAACTGTCTACCTCAGCCTCGTGTAATGTGAATACTGCAGTAACTGTCTACTTCAGCCTCATGTAATGTGGATACTGCAGTAACTGTCTACTTAGCTTCATGTAATGTGGATACTGCAGTAACTGTCTACTTCAGCCTCATGTAATGTGGATACTGCAGCAACTGTCTACCTCAGCCTCGTGTAATGTGAATACTGCAGTAACTGTCTACTTCAGCCTCATGTAATGTGGATACTGCAGTAACTGTCTATTTCAGCCTTGTGTAATGTGGATACTACAACAACTGCCTACTTCAGCCTCATGTAATGTGGATACTGCAGTAACTGTCTACTTCAGCCTCATGTAATGTGGATACTGCAGTAACTGTCTATTTCAGCCTTGTGTAATGTGGATACTACAACAACTGCCTTCTTCAGCCTCATGTAATGTGAATACTGCAGTAACTGTCTACTTAGCTTCATGTAATGTGGATACTGCAGCAACTGTCTACCTCAGCCTCGTGCAATGTGAATACTGCAGCAACTGCCTACTTCAGCCTCATGTAATGTGAATACTGCAGTAACTGTCTACTTCAGCTTCATGTAATGTGGATACTGCAGCAACTGTCTACCTAGCTTCATGTAATGTGGATACTGCAGCAACTGTCTACCTCAGCCTCGTGCAATGTGGATACTGCAGCAACTGTCTACCTAGCTTCATGTAATGTGAATACTGCAGCAACTGTCTACTTAGCGTCATGTAATGTGGATACTGCAGCAACTGTCTACCTCAGCCTCGTGTAATGTGAATACTGCAGCAACTGGCTACCTCAGCCTCGTGTAATGTGGATACTGCAGCAACTGTCTACTTCATGTAATGTGGATACTGCAGCAACTGTCTACTTCAGCCTCGTGTAATGTGGATACTGCAGCAACTGTCTACTTCAGCCTCGTGTAATGTGGGTACTGCAGCAACTGCCTACTTCAGCCTCGTGTAATGTGGGTACTGCAGCAACTGCCTACTTCAGCCTCGTGTAATGTGGGTACTGCAGCAAATGCCTACTTCAACCTCATGTAATGTGGGTACTGCAGCAACTGCCTACTTCAACCTCGTGTAATGTGGGTACTGCTGCAACTGCCTACTTCAACCTCGTGTAATGTGGGTACTGCAGCAACTGCCTACTTCAACCTCGTGTAATGTGGATACTGCAGCAACTGCCTACTTCAACCTCGTGTAATGTGGGTACTGCAGCAACTGCCTACTTCAACCTCGTGTAATGTGGGTACTGCAGCAACTGCCTACTTCAACCTTGTGTAATGTGGATACTACAGTATGTGTAATGTGGATACTACAGTAACTGCCTACTTCAACCTTGTGTAATGTGGATACTACAGTATGTGTAATGTGGGTACTACAGTAACTGCCTACTTCAACCTCATGTAAAGCAGCTATATAGTTACCTGGTGTAAAGCACTATCCACTATTATTTCCTGTAAATGCAGAAATTGCAGTAACTGTTCACTTTTACCTCATGTAATGTAGATATATTGCAGTAACTGTTCACTTTTACCTCATATGATGTGGTTTACTGCAGCAATAGCACAGTTGCATCAAGAAAATAGCTCTACTAACGGGATTCAAAATATTTTTAACAAGAGGCCCAAATGGGCCTAAGTTGCTCCCCTGAAGAAAACCTTAACCATCTGACTTTGCTCCAAACTAGGTTTGGTGAACATCCTTCAAACTGTTCATTAAAAACAAAAGTTATTTAAAGGTTTTTTTCTATATTTTGCAGTCATACACCAAAAATGCATAACCATCACAAGAAATCATTCAAAAGTATTTCTATTTTAACTTTAATGGCCCCTAAAAGAGCCCATGTGGCCCCTTTGAACAAATTTAGCATCAGACCTTATAATGATGTTACAGACCAAGTTTGATGAAGATCCATTATGAGGTTCATGAGAAGAAATACTTTAAAGGTATTTCTTTTCAAGGTCTAGAGAGCCCCCCAATTGAACAAACAAGGTAAAGAAACTTATAATGATGCTCCAGACATCAATCAGTTCAAGAGAAGAAGTCATTAAAAGGCATTTCTATTTTTAACTCTAGCGGCCCTTTAAAAGGGGCCAAGCACACCCTCCCCCACACAACTTGGTCTTGATTTTTAAAGTTTCTCATATAGAAGTATGTAATTTATGCTTACTCAAAAGAATTAATTCTTACTCAGTAGAACAGTACACTGTTCAGCAGTTTTCTCCTTATTCAATAGGCATTATTACAGTTAGCTAGTTTTATTTCTATTTTAAGCTCTAGTGTCCCCCACCCCACTCCCCCCTTTGAATAAATTTGGGAGAGGACCATATAATTATGCTACACACAAAGTTTAATGCAGATCCATGAAGTGGTTCATGAGAAGAAAACTTTAAAGGTATTTCTATTATTAGCTCTAGTGGCCCCTATAAGGGACCAAGTGCCCAAATTTGATCAAATTTGTGAGAGAACCATATAATGATTCTACAGACCAAGTTTGAAGTCCATCAAGCAGTTCAAGATAAGTTGTTTAAAGGTATTTCTATTTTTAACTCTAGTGGCCCCTAAAAGGGGACAAGTGCCCCCATTTGAACAAATTTGGGAAAGGACCTTAAAATAATGCTACAGACCAAGTTTGATGAAGATCTATCTAGCAATTCATAAAAAGAAGTTGTTTAAAGGTTTTTCTATTTTTTCAGCACTAGCAGCCCCTAAAAGGGGCTAATGCCCCCATTTGAACAAACTTGATAGAAGACCTCACCAGTATGCTATAGACCAAATGTGGTGTTATTCTGACCAGTAATTTCAGAGAAGATGTTTACATGAAAATGTGGACGCCGGATGATGGAGGCCAGATTATCCACATCCACCTATACTAATAGCTCACCCTGAACCTTTGGTTCAAGTGAGCTAAAAATATAAACATATATTTTATCCTCCAAAACTTGAGTAAAAATATCAAAGAAAAAGGAAGAAAATTACAATGACCAAAAGTTGTAATAAATTATATTTTTATTCATCTCATCACTTCAAAATAAATGTGAAAAATTATAAAAAAAAATCAAAAACAAATCATGACACAACAGCAAGGGGTAGTTATGCTACTTCAGTACCAATATTAGATCTATACAAACAGCTCTGAATCTGATTACCCCTACTGGGCCTCGATCAAACTGCAGCATGCCATCAGCTGTCTGGATGGGGCAGAATAAAAACCATGACTATAGATACATAATATATTTACACAGCAAGCTTTTGTATTTAATTTGTCTTAACATTACCCAAGATCCAAATAGAAAGTCAAATTACAGTTACTCTACTAGCTTCACACTGATTCTGTAGCAAATAAATTTCATTTTATGTTCAAAAGTGCTCTTTTTATTTGGAATAAACCTTACTGAAACTATCTGATACATTGTTTGTATATCTATTTCTATGTTGAGATGTTCTTTTTTTTTACTTTCAAAAAGACTGGAACAAATTGAAATAAACATTGAAAAAAAAAATCTTGGATGACAGAAACTGACAAGAAGATGTCTACTATCAAAATATCTTGGATCTTTTTGAAATCTGAAATGTTCTTCGAGTTAGTAAAAATGATATGCCCCACTTAATGCATTCAGTACTTGCACAAGGAACAGAAATGATTTGGTCACTGTGCACTGTTCTGGGTCAACATGACGTTGACCTTTGACCTACTGACTGCAAAATCAGTAAGGGTCATCTGCTGGTCATGATCAACCTCCCTATTAAGTTTCTTCATCTTAGGCCCATTCATTCTCAAGTTATCATCTGGAAATGGTTTAATTGTTCCTAGTCACTGTGACCTTAAAATCAATAGGGATCATCTGCTGGTCATGATCAACTTCCCTATAAAGTTTTGTGATCCTAGGCCCAAGTGTTCTCAAATTATCCTCCAGAAATGGTTTAACTGTTCCATTTCGCTGTGAACTTGACCTTTGACCTACTGACCTCAAAATCATTAGGGGTCATCTGCTTTCATGATCAACCTCTATCAACTTTCATGATCCCAGGCCCAAGTGTTCTCAAGTTATCGTCCAGAAATGGTTTAACTGTTCCGGGTCACTGTGACCTTGACCTTTATTCTACTGACCTCAAAATTGCTAGGGGTCATCTGCTGGTCATGACCAACCTCCCTATCAACTTTTATGATCCTAGGCCCAAGCGTTCTCGAGTTATCATCCGGAAACCATTTAACTGTCCTGGGTCACTGTGACTTTGACCTACTGACCTCAAAATCAATAGAAGTCATCTGCTGGTCATGACCAACCACCCTATCAACTTTCATGATCTTAGGCCAAAGCGTTCTTGAGTTATCATCCAGAAACAGATTGGTCTACGGACAGACAAACCGACCGACTGACCTATCGACCAACATCTGCAAAACAATATACCCCACTTTCTTCAAAGGGGTGCATAAATATTGAAAATGTGACCCTCCTTCAGTCATTAATAAATGCTTATAATGGAGGTAGATTTTATTATGTAATTAGCTAAGCTCCAACTAGTTTAGAAAAACTTATACACTATTATAGTTTTTTGAGACCAATAACACATTTATAATATCATGTATAAAATAGAAACATATATACTTCCGGTATTTAACATGAATTTATAAATGCCTGATAAAAGGAACTTTATCAACTGTCTATGGGTCTGGCAAAATGAGTATAAACATGGACAAAATGTTAAAAGAAACACTGGACCATCTGCCAAGACTAATAAATAGCTCAACCTGAACAACACAAAATTTAGTAACGTACTGATAAAGCTGTAGTCTACAAATTAATTTAAACCTTTACACTGCTAAATTTCTAAAATGGACTGGTCTATCATTCAATTTGGGCAGTATCATTTATCATTCAAAGGGGTGTTCGCTGAAAATTTACTGACTGAATAGCGAGCGAACAGTGCAGTCTGCTCTGGTCGTAAAGGCCGAATCACTTGCCGCCAGCAGGCTGATCTTGGTCTGCTCTGGTCGCAAAGGCAGAACCACTTGCCGCCAGCAGGCTGATCTTGGTCTGCTCTGGTCGCAAAGGCAGAACCACTTGCCGCCAGCAGGCTGAAGGTTAAAATAATGCAATAACTATACAGACAACAAAAGCTAACTTTGTATGTTATACAGTAACAAAGAATAAAACAATCATAAAAAGATATTTCAACATTCTGAGTACATCATTTATATACTTTATTATCAAACAATACTGCAGTACTTTTATATAAGGTACATTTGTATAATATTCTTTTCACAACATTGCAATATATGAAATAGTTACTCGTTGTTTCATTCACCTTAGTTCTGTAACAATGTTTCTGCTAATTTCTCTTTAAACATTAGACATTTCAAAACATATTCATAAATAAGACAATAACTAGTGTTCGAATCACCTAATCCGTAACAGTGTTTTTTTTCAAATCGGGCTTCATTTTGCATTCGTCCGATCCTGATATTAAATACAATCTGAAGGTGGTATTAGGATCTTTATAAAGTTTTAATCTTTAAGAATGTCAATTATATGTTAAATATGTATTTTTCCTACTATAAAAATGAGGCTGAATTACAATTTCGAAAAATAACTTTTTTTCTAAGAACTTCTACAATTTTCTTATCATTATTTTTTATGAAATAACTCAAAAAATCATATACAAAGATGATAACAATATGTAGAACTATGTAATACCCATTGTGTGGTTTGGAAGTCAAAATTAGTGACTGAAAAACCTGATCTCCACAAAATCAAGGAAGTCTTCACTATATAAGGTAAAACATAATCATTTTATACAATAACGACAATTTTAAAGGCATAAAAATTTCCCTGAATCTTCTGTCAACGAGAATACTGAAGGCATAATGATTTCTCTGAAACATTTGTTAACTGCAATACTAAAAGCATAAAATTTTCAATGAAACATCAGTTTATGACAACACAAAAAATTCCCTGAAACATCTGTACACTCTTGACCTACTTTGACACAAAGTATATCAGTACCAGTATGAACATTTTTTCCAATTATATATCTGTGTATTTTTTTTCAAATTATATCTGTATGTACTTTCTTCCAATTACATCTCTTTGTACTTGTTCTAGTTATATCTTTTTTTTCATGAAAGTGGTAAACCCTCAACTATATCACAGTTCATGTTGGAGTGCCGTTCTAACTAGACTGCTCCTCCTTTATCAAACCTGCAAGCCTTTCAAATGCCTGGAATAAGAACAAAGTAAAATATCAAAACTTATAACTGAGCCGTGCCATGAGAAAACCAACATAGTGGGTTTGCGACCAGCATGGATCCAGACCAGCCTGCGCATCTGCGCAGTCTGGTCAGGATCCATGCTGTTCGCTAACAGTTTCTCTAATTCCAATAGGCTTTGAAAGCGAACAGCATGGATCCTGACCAGACTGCGCGGATGCGCAGGCTGGTCTGGATCCATGCTGATCGCAAAGCCACTATGTTGGTTTTCCCATGGCATGGCTCAATTATAACTGTGAAAGGTTAAAAGAACACACTTCTTTCATCTAGTGTTAAAAGAAGAGGATATGACCAAACTGTTTTGTGACAAACAGCATGTTTAGTGTTGAACCCTTTTACAGATGGGTGCTACTCTTTTGCCTTTGTGTCATGTGAAACAGTGTGATCAAAATAATCTCTAAACCAAAGTGATATTTTGAAGAACAATCAACATTAATAAATATCCTACCATGATACAATAGGAAATTTAAACAAAACCTAACATCTGGCTAATGAAAGCTGTTAAACAATTATGTACTTTACACTGATGATAAATTTCCTTGTAATTATGAACACTTATGATAATAAGAAGTCATGGTTCCTTGAAGTGTTCCAAATAATCAGCTATGTGACTGTGATTGAAATCTATGTAGTTTTAGAATAAATCTATATTGCCATGAGACAGGCTATATTTTAGAATAAATCTATATTGCCATGAGACAGGCTATATTTTAGAATAAATCTATGTTGCCATGAGACAGGCTATATTTTAGAATAAATCTATGTTGCCATGAGACAGGCTATATTTTAGAATAAATCTATATTGCCATGAGACAGGCTATATTTTAGATTTGAAGCAACACTTGCTTCAATATTATCTCATATTACTGACATAAAATTACTTTGATTTAGAGATAATTTTGATCATGTGATTTCCAAAAGTGGAAACTGGTGGAAGATACCATATCCAGCAGTTCTAGACACCCGCTAAGACTGAGCTACTTTGATATCTGCCATATTGCCTATTTTGTTTTGTACCAAATGTGGAAAAAAGGATGAAGGGACAGCATCAGTAGAAGAATGGAACACTCAAAGTCAAGTTAAATTTAGGAGATAATGCTAGTTAATATTCCAAACAGCAGTTAAATTTGCAGGTCTTGCTGTTCACAGATATTAATAGAATAAAACCATGTCAGATGTTATCAAATTTACAGTATACCTATCAAAACAGTTTTAATTGTAAAAACTTGGATAAGAGACAAAGTCTGAAAGAGCCCCAATTTGAACAAACTTGGGAGAGGACCTAATAATGATGTTACAGACTAAGTTTAATGAAAATCCAAGCAGTTCATGAGTTGTTTAAAGGTATATTTAATTTTGGCTCTAGGCAGCCCCTATAAGGGGCCTTGTGCCTCCACTTGAACAAACGTGGGAGAGGACCTTATAATGATGCTACAGACCAAGTTTGTTTAACATCCTTTAAGCAGTTCAAGAGATAAAGTTTTTTTTTTTAAAGCTATTTCTAATTCTGGCTCTAGCGACCCCTAAAACGGATTTGAACAAAATTGGGAGAGATCCTTATAATGATTTCATAATCCTTGAATTCAGTTAATTGATCCTTTCAAAAGTCATTGGATATAAAGGGGTTATAAACCTGGCATAACATAGTAGATTGTATCATAATTATGATTATAAATCTGTCTACCAAAAATGAACTAAATCCTACCTTCCTTAAACAAGTTATCACAGGTACACAGACTGACACATGCATGGATGCACCAACATGGTGACTCCAGTATATATCTTTGTTAACAGTGGTATAATAAAGCAAAGAAATTACCGTATTCATTTGTTCTTCACTACACAATGAATAAGAAGCCCTCACATACTGACACGGCTGTGTAGCATCCACCTGAAATGCATTACCCGGAACAAAGAGGACATCTCTCTCTCGTGCCTTCACCGTAATCAGTTCATATGTATCCTTTACATTGAGCTTGAGCCACAGAAACATTCCACCTGATGGTTCATTCCACTCAGCCAGACCTTAAATATGTTTACAATAAACAAGCTTGTACCATACCAACAGGAGACATAGACATTTCATGAAAACATTTTTTTTCAGACCAAATTTCATTCTGAAGAAATGAAGCTGCATCTAAGTGGCATCCTTCCTGTTAATTAACAAACATTTTTAGTAGCAACCTTGAACCTGATGGTCCCATATGCATTCCTAACCATGATCTTAACCTTTAGCCTGTTGGTAGCTGGCTGATCATGGTCTGCACTGTTCACTATTCAGTCTGTAAATTTTCATTGAACACGCCTTTAAATAATGAATGGTACCGCCCAAATTTAATGACAGACCAGTCCATTTTAGAAATTTAGCATGTTTAAGGTTGAAATACTAGTATAGCTTAAGATTCATTTCATTATCTCTATCTTTGCACATATTGTAAATAGATAATTTTTTTCCCAATTTTCAAGTAACAGTTACCTTAGCCAGACTGGCCCAATATGCAATACAAGCCTTGCTCTTGATATAAACTCATCTGATTCTCTTTATGTTAACTTCTTAGGGATAGGCTGTGATACTAATGTAACCGACTCTTTTGCCTTCCTTTCAAATGTTTTGTATATCTCTTATATTCATATACAGTGTACATTGTCAAAGAAAAGAAAGGAGAAATGAAACAAGAGGGCCAAGATGGCTCTAGGTCGCTCACCTGAGAAACACACCATAACACACCATAATAGTGTAAACATGTTTGACCTAGTGATTACATGGATAAAAATATTCTGACCAATTATTATTAAAATTGGAGCAAAAATCTTGAGTACAGTCTGTGTCTGATAACTTTGGAGTGATGTCATGTTCGTTTATGTTTTCTGGACTTATAAAACTAACAAAATAGGTAAAGCAGCTTACATAAACAATAATATTGGGTATAATTTATTGCAACAGGTCTGTCAGTCCCTGTAGTTCAGTTGTTAAGCATTGATGTTTGAAACGTCAAAGTATGCGGGCCGTAGGTTCGAATCTAGGTAAGTGTTGTTTTTTTCTCTCTCACTTTCAGGGTAACCACCATAATCATTCATTTTTCTTGGAATATATTAATATATTTAGATAGAAATATTATTAAATTAATTTCTATTTAAAGGTGACCAGCCATCAGCTCTGTGTAAACACAACGTATTATGAACGCAAAGTCATGAAAACACTCGGAAATTTCGTGCAGGTTAAATTCCTCTCTGGTATATTGCCCGTATTTGCGTAGTCAACATGTCAGAGGCGTCCATGTCTGTTGTTGCAAAGAAAAACATTGTTCAGTATACGAATGATGATAAATGCATACTACAAAATATTCTGCAGGTTATTTCAAGCAACATCATTTCTCCATATTTCAGTTCGTCATTGTATACCGTAGTGCTTTATTTCTGCATTTTGAATATTTTCAATTGTCTTTGAAAAAAAATGTAATTAAAACTTAACAAGAGGACCATGATGGTCCTGAATCGCTCACCTCTTCCCACATGACCCAGTTTTGAGTATGAACGTCGTTTTTTTCTATTATTTGACAGAGTGACCTAGTTTTTGAGCTCATGTGACCCAGTTTTGAACTTGACCTAAATATTATCAAGATAAAAATTCTGACCAATTTTCATGAAGATCCATTGAAAAATATGGTCTCTAAAGAGGTCACAAGGTTTTTCTATTATTTGACCTATTGACCTAGTTTTCGAAGGTACGTGACCCTGTTTTGAACTTTATGTAGATGTCATCAAGTTGAAAATTCTCACTAATTTTCATGAAGATCTCATGAAAAATATGGCCTCTAGAGAGGTCACAAGGTTTTTCTATTTTTATACCTACTGGCCTAGTTTTTGACCGCACCCGACCCAGTTTCGAAACTGACCTAGATATCTTCAAGGTGACCATTCAGATCAATTTTCATGAAGATCCATTGAAAAATATGGCCTCTATAGAGGTCAAAAGATTTTAATAATTTTAGACCTACTGACCTAGTTTTTGACCGCAGTTGACCCAGTTTCAAACTTGACCTAGATATCATCAAGATGAACATTCAGACCAACTTTCATACAGATCCCATGAAAAGTATGGCCTCTAGAGAGGTCACAAGGTTTTTTTATTATTTGACCTACTGACCTAGTTTTTTAAGGCACGTGGCCCAGTTTCAAACTTGACCTAGATATCATCAAGGTGAACATTCTGACCAATTTTCATGAAGATCCATTCAAGGGTATGGCCTCTAGAGAGGTCACAAGGTTTTTCTATTTCAAGACCTACTGACCTAGTTTTTGATCGCAGTTGATCTAGTTTCAAACTTGACCTATATATCATCAAGATAAACATTCAGACCAACTTTCATACAGATCCCATGAAAAGTATGGCCTCAAGAGAGGTCACAACGTTTTTTCATTATTTGACCTACTGACCTACTTTTTGAAGGCACGTGACCCACTTTCGAACTTGACCTAGATATCATCAAGATGAACATTCTGACCAATTTTTATGGAGATCCATTCAAAAGTATGGCCTCTAGAGAGGTCACAAGGTTTTTCTATTTTTAGACCTACTGACCTAGTTTTTGACCACACATGACCCTGTTTCAAACTTGACCTAGATATCATCAAGATGAACATTCAGACCAACTTTCATACAGATCCCGTGAAAAATATGGCCTTTAGAGAGGTCACAAGGTTTTTCTATTATTTGACCTAATGACCTAGTTTTTGACCGCACGTGACCCACTTTCAAACTTGACCTAGATATCATCAAGATAAACATTCAGACCAACTTTCATACAGATCCCATGAAAAATATGGCCTCTAGAGAGGTCACAAGGTTTTTCTATTATTTGACCTACTGACCTACTTTTTGAAGACACGTGACCCACTTTCGAACTTGACCTAGATATCATCAAGGTGAACATTCTGACCAATTTTCATGAAGATCTCATGAAATATATGGCCTCTAGAGAGGTCACAAGGTTTTTCTATTTTTAGACCTACTAACCTAGTTTTTGATGGCACATGACCCAGTTTCGAATTTGATCTAGACATCATCAAGATGAACATTCTGACCAATTAACATGAAGATCTTATGAAATATATGGCCTCTAGAGAGGTCACAAGGTTTTTCTATTTTTAGACCTACTGACCTAGTTTTTGACGGCACGTGACCCAGTTTCGAACTTGACCTAGATATCATCAAGGTGAACATTCTGACCAATTTTCATGAAGATCTTATGAAATATATGGCCTCTAGAGAGGTCACAAGGTTTTTCTATTTTTATACCTACTGATCTAGTTTTTGATGGCACGTGACCCAGTTTCGAACTTGACCTAGATATCATCAAGATGAACATTCTGACCAACTTTCATAAAGATCCCACAAAAAATGTGACCTCTAGAGTGGTCACAAGCAAAAGTTTACGGACGGACGGACGCACAGACGACGGACGCTGCGTGATCACAAAAGCTCACCTTGTCACTATGTGACAGGTGAGCTAATAAAAAACAAAAAATAAATAAAAGTATAAATCACAGTGGGATTCGAACCAACGCGACAATGGAAATAAAAAGAATCGCACATGTAAGGCTGATGCTCTACGGCCGGTACTAATCTTTTACTTCAAAGTAAGCATACCAGCTAGTAATATAATATAAAAGTGTGCACTTAGATTATGATAATTATCGATGACCCCCCCCTCCCCCCTCTGACTTGGACTCGTCCAAATAGTCACTCCGAAGTTATCAGACGAGGACTGTATAAACAAGTATTTTCTTTGATTTGACCTAGTTTTTAATCCCACATGACCCATATTCATCTATTCTACCTAGATTTCATCAAGGAAATTATTCTGACTTAATTTCAGGAAGATCAACTGAAAAATATAGCCTCTATCGCATACACAAGGTTTTCTTTTGATTTGACCTAGTGACCTACTTTTTGACCCCAAATGACCCGTAATCGAACTTGACCTAGATTTCATCAAGGCAATCATTCTGACCAAATTTCATGAAGATCTGAAGGTCAATTGAAAGGTACAGCCTCTATCGCATATACAAGGGTTTTCTTTGATTTGACCTAGTGACCTACTTTTTGAACCAAGATGACCCATATTCAAACTTGGCCTAGATTTCATCAAGGTGATCATTCTGACAAAATTTCATGAAGATCAGTTGAAAAGTACAGCCTCTATCGCATACATCAGCGCATGTCTCCCCCAATGCAAAGTCCTATAGATAAGAAGTCAATAGGGGTCAGGACTGAAAGTCAAAGAGACACTAATGGTTGGCTGCAATAGGGATCATCTACTTGGCATGTCCATTCATCCCGCTAAGTTTCAACCCTCTTGGCCTAGTGGTTCTCATGTCACTGTTCAGGCTCCTGTGACCTTGACCTTTGACCAAGTGACCCCAAAATAAATAGGGGTCATCTACTCTGCATGTCCAATCATCCTATTAAGTTTCAACATTCTAGGTCAAGTGGTTCTCAAGTTATTTTCCGGAAATGATTTTACATGACCAGGCCCCTGTGACCTTGACCTTTAATAGACTGACCCAAAAATCAATAGGGGTCATCTACTCTGCATGTTCAATCATCCTATGAAGTTTCAACATTCTGGGTCAAGTTGTTCTCAAGTTATTGAATGGAAATTGTTTTCCATGTTTAGGCTCCTGTAACCTTGACCTTTAACAGAGTGACCCCAAAATCGATAGGGGTCATCTACTCTGCATGTTCAATCATCCTATGAAGTTTCAACATTCTGGATCAAGAGGTTCTCAAGTGATTGATCAGAAATGGTTATCAATGTTCAGGCCCCTGTGACCTTGACCTTTAACAGAGTGACCCCAAAAACAATAGGGGTCATTTACTTTGCAGGAACAATCATCCTATGAAGTTTCAACATTCTGGGTCGAGAGGTTCTCCAGTTATTGATCGGAAATGGTTTTCAATATTCTGGCCCCTGTGACCTTGACCTTTGACGGAATGACCCCAAGAACAATAGGGGTCGTCTACTCCAGCAGCCCTACAACCCTTTGAAGGTTCTAGATCAAATGGTTCTCCAGTTATTGATCGGAAATGAAGTGTGACGGACGGACGCTCCCACAGATGGACCTTTATTGGGTATTTCTTTTGTTAAAAAGTACCCAATATGCGACAAAAAGTACCCAATAAACACTACGGAATGAATAGAATCTACCGTTACCTATTGTTTTCTGTACCCAAGAAATGTTCATTCATGGGCTCGGACAGAAGGACGGACAGGGCAAAAACAATATGGGGGTACATAATTAAACCGTCTAGGAAATATGATCAGATCATTTTTGAAGTATTTTTTCCTGCATAACTCATACAAGAGAGTCATGATGACCCTGGACAGCTCACCTGAGTAATATGAGCTACATGTTTCAAATGTCAAACTGATGGTTTTTAGAATTTTTTTTGGAAGATTTTCCGATGTTCAATCAAGTAACCAATGGGTCAGGGCTAATTTTACCTGGGGAGGGTCATGATTTGAACAAATTTTTATAAGTCTACTAGGCAATGTTATCTATCAAATATCTAAGGTCTAGGCCTTCTGGTTGATTTTTAGCAAATTTATGAAGATTTCCCTATGTACAATCAAGTAATCCCTGGGGCTGGGTTAATTTGACCCTGGGAGGAGGGAGGGGGGGGTCAAGATTTGAACAAATTTTGTAGAGGTCCACTAGACAATGCTTCATGTCAAATATCTAAGCTCTAGGCCTTCTGGTTTATTTTTAGAAAATTTTGAAGATTTTTCTATGTACAATCAAGTAACCCCATGGGGTAGGGGTCAATTTGACCCTGGGGGTCATGATTTGAACAAATTTTGTAGAAGTCTACTAGGCAATGCTACATGTCAAATATCTAAGATCTAGGCCTTCTGGTTTATTTTCAAAATTTTTTTTGAAGATTTTCCTATGTAAAATCAAGTGACCCCTGGGGCGGGGTCAATTTTGACCCCAGTGGTCATGATTTGAACAAATGTTGTAGAGTTCCACTAGGCGATGCTACAAGTGAAATACCTGGGCCATAGGCTTTCTGGTTTACTTTAAGAAAATTTTGAAGGTTTTCCTATGTAAAATCAAGTGACCCATAGGGCGGGGTCAAAATTGACCCCGGGGTCATGATTTGAACAACTTTAGTAGAGATCCACTAGGCAATGCTACATGTCAAATATCTAAGCTCTAGGGCTTCTGTTTTTTGAGAAAATATTTTAAGATTTTCCTATGTAAAATCAAGTGACCCCAGGGGCGGGGTCATGATTTGAACAAATTTTGTAGAGGTCCACTAGGCAATGCTACTTGTGAAATATCTAAGCTCTAGGTCTCCTGGTTTATTTTTAGAAATTTTTTGAAGACTTTCCTCTGTAAAATCAAGTGACCCCTGGGGCAGGGTCAATTTTGACCCCGGGGTCATGATTTGAACAATTTTAGTAGAGGTCCACTAGGCAATGCTTCACACCAAATATCTAAGCTCTAGGGCTCTGGTTTTTGAGAAGAAGATTTTTAAAGTCTTTCCTTTCGGTTGCCATGGCAACCAGAGTTCTGTATGGAATTAAATTCTTTGAACAATTTTGAAAGGGGGCCACCCAAGGATCATTCCTGTGAAGTTTGGTGTAATGCTGCCCAGTGGTTTTCAAGAGGAACATTTTTTTAAAAATTGTTGACGGACAACGCACGACTGACGACGGACATCAAGCGGTCACAAAAGCTCACCTGGTCACTTTGTGACAGGTGAGCTAATAAAAAGTGACCCCTGGGGCAGGGCCTTCTTTCACCCCAGGGTTATAATTTGAACGATCTTGTTAGAAAACAACTAAGCAATGCTGCATACCAAATATCAAAAGCCTAGGCCTTGAACTCTTAGACAAGAAGATTTTTAAAGTTTTATTTCTATAAAAGTCTATGTAAAACTTGTAACACCCGGCACAAGGCCTCTTTTCACCCCAGGGTAATAATTTAACAAGAGGGTCATGATGACCCTGGATCGCTCACCTGAGTAATATGAGCTACATGTTTCAAATGTCAAACGGATGATTTTTAGAAGTTTTTTGGAAGATTTTCCGATGTACAATCAAGTAACCCCTGGGGCGGGGCCAATTTTATCCCGGGGGTCATGATTTGAACAAAGTTTGTAGAAGTCTACTAACAATATTACATATCAAATATCTAAGACATAGGCCTTCTGGTTTATTTTTAGCAAATTTATGAAGATTTCTCTATGTACAATCAAGTAACCCCTGGGGCTGGGTCAATTTGACCACGGGGGGGGAGGGGGGGGGGGGGGGTCAAGATTTAAATAAACTTTGTAGAGGTCCACTAGGCAATGCTACATGTCAAATATCTAAGCTCTAGGCCTTCTGGTTTATTTTTAGAAAATTTTGAAGATTTTTCTATGTACAATCAAGTAACCCTATGGGGCGGGGTCAATTTGACCCTGGGGGTCATGATTTGAAAAAAATTTGTAGAAGTCTACTAGGCAAAGCTACATGTCAAATATCTAAGACCTAGGCCTTCTGGTTTATTTTTAGAATTTTTTTTAAGATTTTCCTATGTAAATTCAGGTCACCCCTGGGTCAGGGGTAATTTTGACCCTGGGGGTCATGATTTGAACAATTTTGTAGAGGTTCACTAGGCAATGCTACATGTCAAATATCTAAGCTCTAGGCCTTCTGGTTTATTTTTTTTTTAAATTTTGAAGATTTTCCTGTAGAAATCTATGTAAAATCAAGTGACCCCTGGGGCGGGGTCAATTTTGACTCCAGGGTCATGATTTGAACCGAATTGGTAGAGGTCCACTAGGCAATGCTTCACACCAAATATCTAAGCTCTAGGGCTACTGGTTTTTGAGAAGAAGATTTTTAAAGTTTTTCCTTTCAGTTGCCATGGCAACCAGAGTTCTGCATGGAATTCAATTATTTGAACAATTTTGAAAGGGGACCACCCAAGGAACATCCCTGTGAAGTTTCATCAGAATTGGCCAGTTGGTTTAGGAGGAGATGTTGTTTAAAGGAAAGTGTGGATGGACGACTGACAGACCGACATGCAACGGACGCTGGATGGTGAGCGATCACAATACCTCACCCTGAGCACTTTGTGCTCAGATGAGCTAAAAATCTTGTTAGAGGATAACAAGGCAATGCTACATACCAAATGTCAAAGGCCTAGGTCTTGTGGTTCTAGACAAGAAGATTTTTAAAAAATCCTATATAAGTCTATGTAAAACTTGTGACCCCTGGGTTGGGCCTCTTCTCTCTTCTGAGGCATAATTTGAATAATTTTGGTACAGGTCCACTAGGAAATGCAACATACCAAATATCAAAAACCTAGGCCTTGCAGTTTCAGACAATCATCCCAGGGTAATAATTTTAACAATCTTGTTAGAGGACCACAAGACAATGCTACATATTAACAAATATCAAAGGCCTATGTCTTGTGGTTTCAGACAAGAAGATTTTAAAGGTTTTTTCCTATAAAAGTCTATGTAAAATTTGTGACACCTGGGACAGGGCCTCATTTCACCCCAGGGGAAGAATTCGAACAACTTCACAGAGGACCATTAGATGATGTCACATGCCAAATATCAAAGTTCTATGCCTTGTGGTTTTGGACAAGAAGATTTTTTAAAAGTTTTTCCTTTTGGTTGCCATGGCTGTTCTATATAGAATTCCATTTTTTGACTAATTTTAAGGAGAACTATCCAAGGAATATCTCTGTGAAGTTTCATCAAAATTAGCCTGGTGCTTTAGGAGATGTTGTTTAAATGGAAGTGTGGACAGACTGACACCGGACGGACGCTGGATGGTGAGCGATCACAATAGCTCACCCTGAGCACTTTGTGCTCAGGTGAGTTAAAAAGCTGGAAAGGTCGCCATATGACCTAAATTGTGCCAGTGTGACTTTAAACCCAACAAGATTAAAGGAATTTGATACTGGTAATTCTGGAAATAGTTCTTTCATTTGGTTGAAATTGCCTTAGTAATTTAAGATGAAATCCATGTTCTTAAAGCAAAGTGGAAGAAAAAATCAACAAAAAACAATTATAGCATCTGAAACTATTACGTTTACATTTTACAAGTATAATATACAAATATATCTCTTACAATTTGTACTGTGTGACAAACAAAATAGCTTTTCTACATAATTTACAGACCACAAAAATATTTTCATAAATAATTACATTAATTTTTATTGCCATTTGTTCACTTCTTATTTTACAAACATTTATTAAATAAAAGATACTTTGTACTTTAAAATATCTTAGTAAATATATAAATGTACCCTTCAATGAATGGTTAAAATACTATTTGTAGTAACGCTACTGTATATGAGCCGAGCCATGAGAAAACCAACATAGTGCGTTTGCCACCAGCATGGATCCAGACCAGCCTGCGCATCCGCATAGTCTGGTCAGGATCCATGCTGTTCGCTAATGGTTTCCCTAATTGCAATAGGCTTTGAAAGCGAACAACATGGATCCTGACCGCACAGGCTGGTCAGGATCCATGTTGGTCGCAAATGCACTATGTTGGTTTTTTTATAGTGTGGCTCATATATATTTGTATTAACTGTATAAAGTAAAACTGAAGGTAGTTAATCAAGAAGCTTAACATTTCCCAGTTCATCTGTTTGTTGTTGCAATATCATGCTTTGATTCACGTATCATCTGTTTTTTTTTTATGGTATCCTTCTCCTGAGAGAAATTGTACTCAGCAGTTTACATATATGAATGTTTGCAGCATTGTTTCTTGGACGTATATTGCGAGACTTTATATAGCAGCAAAGAGCAGCGTCGTATCTGTTCTCCTGTTCAAAACATTGTCCCAGTAAATTCAGCGCTGTTTCTCTGTGTGCGAGGTCTGGATTGGTATCGATTGTAGTGGCAAGTTGTAAAAGGGCCCGCTGTTGATCTGCTCCTCTCTGAAGGTGTCTGTAAGTCTTGTACTGTAAGAAGTAAAGGTAAGGGAGTGAATCCACCACTGCACTATCCATCCAGTCATCATCTTCATCCCTCTGTAGCAAGTCTTCTTGTGTAGATCGAAACATTTCATATCGCAATTCTTGGGGGACACAGTTGATTTCACAACGCATGAACACAACACAAAAAGCTGCAATATCTTTTACAAGTTCTTCATTGCCTGTATCACATTTATTGATAAATCCTTGTGTTAGGGTTAATGTGTAACTTTTGTTGCACCCACACACAGGTGTAACAACATGTAAGTCAAACTTTTCACCAACATAACTAAGAACATACTCTGTCTTTTCTGTTTCTCCTGCACAGTATAATGCAGATGCAAATTTCAGCCTGCTAGATGACACATCGGAGTTCAATCCTGCTGAAAACAAAGCAAGTGCCAAGTGGGATACAGAATTGCCAGCATCAGAGTCTCTGGATGCCATCACAGATCCAAGGGAAGAGCAAAACTGCAGAGCTAAAAGTCTGCACACTGATTTCTGCCATATATCAGATTCTGCTGTGCAATATGTTTTAACCAAAATGGACAGTACATTGAAAAGCAGAACAGGCACCATTTCATTTCTAACAAGTTTGATTATTATGTAATAAAATACTTTCCGTACCATTTGAAAAAATTGATATATTAAAATTGTTAAAGCCTTAGAAGACCTATCAGCTGAGGAGTGGTAATAACAACCACATGGATACACTGCTAACATGTTCATCTTCCTCTGAAATCTCATGCCAAGGTCATCAACAGGAATATCCATTAATGCCCTGACTTCATCTTGTATGATGGTTTCCAGGATTGTAAGAAGCTGTTGTTGGACTGGAAAAGAAATCCTCCCAGCCATCAAGTTGTTTTCAGGTATTATGAAATGTGGACAATTTACTTGTCTAACACAGTTCTGCAATGACACCAAGCAAAATTTTAAACATGCAAGTAAATTGTGCTCCTGCCATCGATTTAAATGTGTAGTGTGTACACAATGAAATAAAACATTTTTACACATGAAGCTAGAAATGGCACCTTCACACTGTCGACTGATAACTGTTTTAAGAATCATCTTCATCAAGATGTAACATCTTATCTGTGTGATGTTCAAACAAAACATCAGACATCTTTCTGCTTTGGAAGTAGATATTCTCCATTCAAGTTCTTCATCAACTCCATGCTTACTGCCTACTGGTACAACAAAACACCCTGTAGTCTCACAGTATCTCTTTATTTCGTCTGTGGGCCACCCTCCTATGCCTTGCTTTGATAGCCAGAGTTGGGCTTCTTTAGGCCAAGTTTTACATTGATAGGCTCTAACTTCATCAATAGCTGAGAAAGTATCATATCCTTGAATTGTAAATGCTGGGCCATTTACAACACAACCATTTTCTAGTACTGGAAATAAATGTGCTGGACCATTTACAACATAAAACTTATCTTTGTCAGTGTAAAAATGGTTGACAAATGTTCTTCCTCTTCCATCTGCAAGAAAACCTTGCTGTGTCCTATGGTAATTACAGGTGCAAGGAGATGGTTCATCAGTTCTCAGATATTGGAGAAGACAGTAGCCCGGAGATGTGGTTTCATCTTTGGTCATTAGAAGATTCCCCATACCTGGTTGCCACATACTCCAATCCTGTATCACATTGTAGGAAGTGTTGCAGTGGAGTATATCTAAGTCTGACTTTAGTCCTGGAGTTGTTGAACCTTCCACCTGACTTCCAAAATAATAAGTGGACCACTTTTCTCCTGTTAGTATCTCCTTAACCTTAAATACAGATTCATACAACAACAACATCCTTCTCCTCTTCAGTACTGTTCTCTTATTCACATCAATATCACCGAGTGCTTCTGATAATTTCAATGATAATCTTTCGGAATGACCAGGAGCTTGAAACATTCTGAAATCATTTAAAATAGAGCTCAATAACCAACAGATTATACATAAGAATTTTCAGTAAACATTAAACACATTTATGAGTTTTTGGACATGTTTTGTGGAAAGCAGACATAACACAAAATATCATTTAATTACATTTACTACATTTATTTGAATCGCGCCATGAGAAATCCAACATAGTGGCTTTGCGACCAGCATGAATCCAGACATCCGTGCAGTCTGGTCAGGATTCATGCTGTTCGCTAACGGTTTCTCTAATTGCTATAGACTTTGAAAGCGAAAAGCATGGATCCTGACCAGACTGCGCGGATGTGCAGGCTGGTCTGGATCCATGCTGGTCGCAAAGCCACTATGTTGGTTTTCTCATGGCGCGGCTCATTTGTATTTAACAACAGAAGAGGTTCAACATAAAGAAATACACAATGTACCCGAGCGTCAATATAAATATAACTATAACATTATAACAGATAATGGTAAAATAAAAATGTGATTATTATACATTATTATAAGAAAAAAAAAAACTTTCTAAAATTTAATGTGTACACTTACTTTTGAGATGGATGAGAAGAAACCTGATATTCCAAAAACGAGCTGTAAAAGTTTCTGTCAAGCTTCTATAAAATGTGCGGAATAAATAAGGCTGAACAATTATCTTATGAAACTATTTTACAAGCAAGTCATACAAGTGGTGTTTCAAACTGTTAGAGTTTGTAGAACATGAAATGCTCCCCCCTTGATGCATTCAGTAACTGCACAAGGAACAGAAATCATTTGGTAACTAAGCACTGGACATTTGACATCCTGACCTCAAATAAATAATAATGGGTCAATTACCAGTTATAAGTGACCTATGTATCAAATGTGATCTTAAACCAAAGCATTCTCTAGTTATTTAGCAAAAAAAAAATCTACTGTTCTGCATGTATGTGACCTTGACCTTTGACCTTCTGTCCTCAAAATTGATTGGGGTAATCTGCTGGTCATGATCAACCTCCCTATTAGGTTTCGTGATCCTAGGTCCAAGCGTTCTCAAGTTATCATCCGGAAACAGTTTAACTGTTCCAAGTCACTGTGTCCTTGACCTTTTGGCTTCCTTACAAGAAGAATTGAATATTCTAAGTAGAATTAACATTCTAAGTGAAGCTCAAACTTACCAGTCAGCGACTTTAACCACTCGGCTAAGGAGGCCCTGGGAGACTTTTTATGGCCACCACATGGCATTTAAAAAATTCCTGTTCTGATACTTAATAAAATCTGAAGATCCTTTAGAAACACAGAATGCAAACAAGCACTTAGTTTGAATGAGTCTGTTTGCGAGGGGTAATGGAAAGTGAAACAGCCCTCACGTCCCCAGGCACCAGCTTCTTGGGAATTACATTACATAGATATTGAATGAACTCCATGATCCCAGAAGATGAGATGCTATAACAACACTGAAAATGTTGGGGGTGCAGCAAATCATATACTGGCTCCATCACTCTAATAGTTGGTGCAGGGGCAGCCGCCCATCAGCCCTCTCATTTAATGTTAATATTATAAAGTTTTTAAAACAAAGAAATTGTCAAAATTATACATAGCTCATACATAAAATTGTGGCACACTGGAAATTGCATTACATCTGTAACATCCCTCAAAGATAAATCACAGGAAATTAAAAGTGAAAGTGATGTAGCCAATCTTCTTAATACAGTAATTTTAGTCCTTAAAATTTTGCTAAAAATTTTGTGAAAGTGATCTTTGGTAGAAAACTACTTATATCAGAATTATACCTATAGTTTTCATTTCATGGTAAAAACCAAAGTTGAACAAAGGAGTCTGGGAAGTTTTTGAAACACGATAGATAGTCAGCATTTTACTGTGCAAACTTTTGCTTATTTTCTGATTTCTAAAATGCCAGATATACATCTTATATTGAAATTTGTATATTAAACGGAAGAAATTCAGTTGTTCATCCTAATAATGAATGGGTAGATTAAGGTGATCAATCACATTTGAGCAACCTTTTCTGACATTTCTCAGTTTTAATATATTCTGTTAAGACATTTATTTAAGGAACAAAACAACCCATTATACAGAGTTAGACCCCTTATAAAAATGTACAATTTTTTACTTTTTATGAAATTTTGTAATTATCTCCCTTTAATACAAGTGTTTAAAAGCGCTAAAAGTTTTAGAACTATTAGCGTGTAGCTTCAGAATATATTTATTTTCAATCTATCTTGGTTGCACAACCAAGACAGACAAGGACTTTAATAAACTTGAATTTCTAATGAGTTTTGGCAAAATATATTTTGTCAATACAAATCTTTGACAACTGAGGAAAAGTGTGTGTTTAAAATTTATACTTCTGCTAAAATAACACTTTCTGCAACCAGGACAGGAAAATCAAAGTTTAAAAATACTTCAAGTGAAAATCTGACGTATTATTATAATTTAGACCTTCCTGCATGTAATAACAACTTAACAGAAATAAGTGTAAATGATCAATTGGTTAACTTTTGAACAAAATCCGAATCGAATACAGTTTTTCAATTTAAATGGAAACGATCCCCTTTTTTCTTCTTCTCTTATTTATCCCCTTCCTTTTTCATCAATCAGCATCACATCTTCCTTTTTTAAAAAAAAACAACTTTCCTTTTACATACATATGGAATATTATAATTGAATCGATACATATTTATTAAATAAGATTGAAAAACTGAAACTTGTATTTATTCATTGTATTGTTTCATTTTATTGCATTGCTTATATACACTGGATTATAGTATTATGTGTATGTTATTGTTTCATGTATGTAAAGGAATAAACGGGGTTACCCATATGGGGCGTCAAAAAAAAAAAAAAAAAAAAAAGGTTTTGAACAAAATTCATTTAGTTAACCGAAATCTGATTAACCACCTTTAAAAGACAAAGGCCACAGCATGCAATCCCTACTACTTGAGAAAGTTTAAAGATCAGATATTTCTGGAGAAGAAGTCATTTGAAGAAAACAGTAATTTCCATCTGACAAGTCCCAACTCCCACATGCTAAACTGGAAAATGAATTATAACTGAAACATACATTAATATGAACATGGAAGAAAATGGTTGCTTTTCTTGAAAATTTACTTGACAAATTTCACTAGTCAGTCACTTGAATACTAGTATCTGTTAACAAATTAACTTTTAAGTATCTATGGTTTGGCAGTCACTTGGATGGAAAAACCTAACCACAAGGATACAGGATTGAAACTCCATTGTTTGAAGCCTAAGTGCAACAAGGAAACCAAAGTGAAGCCACATGTGAAAATCAACAATGAAAAAAACCCTGAAAACAATAGGCCAACAACAGGCTAATAACAATCACATAATTTTTGTTCAACAGCCATTGAAATGCTTCTGCCAAACTACTTTAAAAAATGGCCTTCAGATTTACATAAAGAACATTTTCAATATTCCATATAACTATTCAGGAAAAATTAGCATAGTTTTTGACCCCACATTATTCAGTTTCGAATTTGACCTAAAGATTATCAAGACCAACATGCTGACCAAGTTTCATAAAGATCGAGTCACAACTGCGACCTCTAGTGTTCACAAGCTTTTCCTTTGATTTGACCAGGTGACCTAGTTTTTGACCCTATATGACCCAGTTTCAAACTTGACCTAGAAATCATCAATACAAATATTCTGACAAAGTTTTATAAATATTGGGTCACAAATGTGGCCTATAGTGTTCGAAAGCTTTTCCTTTGATCTGGCCTACTGACCTAGTTTTTGACTCCACATGACCCAGTTTCATAACTGATCTTGAGATCATCAAGGCAAACATTCTGACCAAGTGTCATAAATATTGGGTCACAACTGTGGCCTCTAGAGTGTTCACAAGCTTTTCCTTTGATCTGGCATACTGACCTAGTTCTTTTCCCCACATGACCCAGTTTCAAATCTGACCTAGAGCTCATTAAGACAAACATTCTGACCAAGTTTCATAGAGATTGAGTCACAACTGTGGTCTCTTGAGTGTTCACAAGCTTTTCCTTTGATCTAGCCTACTGACCTAGTTTTTGACCCAACATGACCCAGTTTCAAACCTGACCTAGAAATCATCAAAATAAACATTCTTGCAAAGTTTCATAAAGACTGAGTCATAACTGTGGCCTCTAGAGTGTTCACAAGATTTTCCTTTGATTTGACTGGGTGACCTAGTTTTTGACCCACATGACCCAGCTTTGAACTTGACCTATAAATTATCAAGACAAACATTCTGACTAATTCTCATGAGTTTCAAACTTAAATTGTGGTCTCTAGTGTGTTGACAAGATTTTCCTCTAATCTGGCCTAGTGACCTAGTTTTTGATTCCACACGACCCAGTTTCAAACTTTACCTAGAAATCAGCAAGACAAACATTCTGACCAAGTTTCATAAAGATTGAATCACAACTATGGCCTCAAAAGTATTCACAAGCTTTTCTTTTGATTTGACCAGGTGACCTAGTTTTTGACCCCACATGACCAAGATTTGAACTTGACCTAGAAATCATCAAGACAAGCATTCTGTCCAAGTATCATAAATATCTGGTCACAATTGCAGCCTCTAGAGTGTTCACAAGCTTTGCCTTTGATATGGAGTACTGACCTAGTTTCTGAACCCACATGACCCAGTTTCAAACTTGACCTAGAGATCATTAAAACTAACATTCTGACCAAGTTTCATCAAGATTTGGTCACAAATGTGGCCTCCAGTGTTCACAAGGCAAATGGGATGCTGAAGGATGCCGGACAATAACTGGTCATAATAGCTCACCTTGAGCACTTTGTGCTCTAGTGAGCTAAAAAAAATTAAAGCCTGTCTTTTTTTTAAATTGCAGAAATTTGAAACACCAAAGAAACTAATGGGCAAAGATACTGCAGATGACAGTTGTGTTTCAGTAAAGTATAGCTTATTCTTGCATGCCGGGCAGAATTTTCCCATGTTTATGCCGGTGCTAGAAAAACTATTCTTACACCCCAGGGTGTAAAGATGACTTGGGGGCTGCAATTTATGAATGTGCAAATTCATGCGATTCTATAATAAAAGACTACTAAAAAAAGCTTTCATTTTCTTCATTTCTACTTAAGAAATAATAAATATGTTCCTATATTTTATCAGTTAATAAAATATGGGCAGGAGTTTGGATGCGTAATAATTAAATCACGAGTGCGTAGCACGAGTGATTTAATTATTCACATCCAAACGACTGCCCATGTTTTATTCATTGATAAAATTATTGGAACATATTTATTATTTCGATTCTAACGCAAATAATTCGCATTTTACAGTACTACATTTTAGGCGTAATACGTCATTCGGGTCATATGCTGTTACAATTTACCCCCTATGGTTAGAAAGTGTTGCATAGCCAATGGAACGTATAGATATTTGTTTCTTTTTTATCAGAATTTTGAGAAGTATTCATAAATTAGTAATCTAACAGCTCGCAAACTAATTATGAACAGAATCATCAAATTAGGCGTGTTGACCCTGTGTCATACATTTATGACGTCACCGCTGAATCATAATTGAGCTAATTGAATTCGCTCGTAGAGATCAGAACGTGTTTTACTGACCTACACATAAGTCAGTATGACTTTTTATTATATTTATGTTTTTGAAATGCTGTTTTCAACCGTTTGGCCCTGAAATAATTCGTATGTAATGGAACTGAAGTAGAATCTCTTATGTTACAATCATAGGGGGGTGAAATGTAACAGCCAACCATATTTTATCGTAGATTCATGTATAGGCGATTTCACTATATGTTTATATAGCAATTGTTGCGCATCGTGTTAGAATATTAATTAAAGAATACGGCATGCAAGAAAAAGAATCTTTCACTAAATTAATGTTGCAGATGGAAATATCTGGTTCTCGGGTATCTGTTTTGCGGTAACTCTGCAGAGCCTTGTTACCACCTAAACAGTTTCTACAAGAGTCAGATATCTCCATCTGCACCGTCAACCAGTGAAACCGCACCTGTTAGATGTTTCTCAGCAGCTTTCAAACAGATATTTTTCTTCTGTCTATAAAACTCTGTGACAATTTCAACATGTTGATCAAAACCTTCATATCCCCACTCATTCAATATTTGCAGTAACACCATCTGAAAAACAGCACGTTTTAATCTAAATGATCAAATTCAGCATGCATAGATAGCTGTCACTTGTTTTCTTAAAATTATTTATTTCTAACTTTAAGGAAGCTTATCTGAAGATTACACACTTGCCCTGAACAAGAGCTGTCTTAGGACAAAAATGCTCAATTATTCAACAGCCTTATAAATGACATCTATATAAGTGGAAAAAGGGGCACAATTTTGTAAAAATGCAATACAGAGTTATGGAACTTGTACAATGCATGCCAGTTAATAACATGTGAACAAGTGTGTGAAGTTTCAATTCATTCCCGTAAGTGGGTACTGAGCTACCAGCTTACATACAAATTAAACCAAAAATTGCTATGTCAAAAAAGGGGCATAATTTTGTAAAAATGCAATACAGAGTTATGGAACTTGTACAATGCATGCCAGTTAATAACATGTGAACAAGTGTGTGAAGTTTCAATTCATTCACGTAAGTGGGTACTGAGCTACCAGCTTACATACAAATTAAACCAAAAATTGCTATGTCAAAAAAGGGGCATAATTTTGTAAAAATGCAAAGCAGAGTTATGGAACCTGTACAATGCATGTCAGATAACGACAGTGAACAAATGTATGAGGTTTCCATTTATTCCCATCAGTGGGTACTGAGCTACCAGCTTACATATATGGCACCATGCATGTGCCATGAAATAGTTCTTCCCTATTTCATCTACATGCTTACATAAAAGTCATACTAGAATAGAAATGATTAATATATCAAGCCAAAACCAATCAGTTAAATACATCCTGTGTATAATTCACTTGAGCTACACCCTCAATACATTATTCTGCAGGCGTATAACCTCTTCGGATTAGCTCGATATATTAAACAAGGTTCTGCTAAATATTATTTCTTAATTAAAATTTCAGGGAAATCAACACACCAAGAGGAAATGTTCACCTATATGTCCTAATACTTCAGAAACAGGAAGTTTAATTCTCATGAAGTATGAAGGAATAATGGTGACTCACCTGAGACAGACAGCTCGCATGCATGACAGAAGCCTGCATGTGTAATGCTATTCTGTCTAGAATAGGATTAGGTCCTGTCACTGAACCAACTCTCATCCTGAAAAACATGTGTGTGTAACAAGTAATACCGATTAGAAAGACAGGTCTGGAAATACTTTTGTACATGTGTTCTGTTTGTTTGTTTGTTTTAAGTTTAACACCATTTTTTCAACAGAGTTTTAGTTATGTAATGGTGGGCAGTTAACCTAACCAGTGTTCCTGGATTCTGTACCAGTACAAACCAGATCTCCACAAGTAACTACCAACTTCCCCACACGAATCAGAGGTGGGGGACAAATGATTTCAAACACAATCTCTTTTTAATAAAGTCATCAAATCGTCATGGAGAACATAACGCCTGCCCGAGGATCGAACTCATGATCCGCAATCCGTAGATCCGCGCTCTCCCTATTGAGCTAAGTGGGCGGGTTTGTACAGGTGTACAACACTTGTTATGTAAATGTACATAAATACTATGACGTTACATGTCTGAGCTCAGAGTAAGTATGCATCAACATTTAAAGTCCGATATATGGACTTAACAGGATCAAAAAATTCAATTTGCAATAACTTTTTTCATAAAAGTTTAGTATAACTGAAACTTTGTGGCTATTAAACACATGCTCCTGCAATGTTTACAGTAATACGAGTATGCACATTTTTAACAATGACAAACCAAAAAGAACAGTTTGCATTTTTAAAAGTGAAAGCCTTTAATTTCAAATCTAGAATGATGTTGATTACGGGCACGTGTTCCATTTGTACCTAGATAAGAAAGATGAACAGTTACCCAAATAACTTCTACTAATCAAACAAGAGTCCTTTAGGAATATACCTGCTTTAGAGAATGGAAGATTTTTGTACAATTTAGTGACCCTGACCTAAAAGAATATAAATGTCTGTTTCAAAGATTACAAAGTCATGCTGCTAACAAGGGCAGTTAACCTAACCAGTGTCCCTGGATTCTGAACCAGTACAAACCTGTTCTCTGCAAATAATTGCCAACTTTCCTTCATGAATCGTAGATGGAGTGAATTCGGACATAACTGTCTTTTATCAAATAGTCACAGAGTACATACGCCCGGCCCATTCAAACTCACCATCTGCAATCTGTATTCTCCCTATTGAGCTAAGCAGGTGGGCTTAATGGTTTTGTTAAAACAAACATGCAAATATATGTAAATCTACTATTTTAAAACCAACCTTTACTATCTTTTAGAAGTAAATACCAGAAGTTTTTACATGTATCAAATCAAGATACTTACCCTGATGAAATAAGTTTTGAGAACGAGTCAAATCTTAAAACTCTACCGTCTACATCTAGCGACATAAAACTTGGAACATATGGCTGAAA
Source organism: Mercenaria mercenaria (assembly GCF_021730395.1). Lineage (NCBI taxonomy): Eukaryota > Metazoa > Mollusca > Bivalvia > Venerida > Veneridae > Mercenaria > Mercenaria mercenaria. The sequence goes on along the minus strand of NC_069363.1, from coordinate 62,538,522 downwards.
TAGTAAAACAAGGTAGCTTAGAAAACAATCCTGTCAACTGTTGTCATGTACAATGGAAACACACTGAGGAAAATGGACAGGAAACAGTGTTGGAAAAACAACAGTATATTTGAGCCGTGCCGTGAAAAAATCAACATAGTGGGTTTGCGACCAGCATGGATCCAGACCAGCCTGCGCATCCGCGCAGTCTGGTCAGGATCCATGCTGTTCGCTAACAGTTTCTCTAATTGCAGTAGGCTTTAAAAGCGAACAGCATGGATCCTGACCAGACTGCGCGGATGCGCAGGCTGGTCTGGATCCATGCTGGTCGCAAACCCACTATGTTGGTTTTCTCACGGCACGGCTCATTTAATTAGTTATTATCTGGAGTATCTATGGCTGAGTGGTTAATGCTGCTGACTTCTAACCACTTGCCTCTCGCTGTGTTTGAAACCTTGCTTCATGTGTAGTATTCTTTCATGTGAGGAAGACATCAAGCTTGTTAATGGAAGGTTTGTGGTGCTACCCAGGTGCTGGTATGCGCCCAAATTAATGTACATGAGGTCTACCTCCACCACCAAAAGGTGGAAACTCACCACACAGCCTAAAATTATGTTGGTTTGACAATTAACCCAACAAAAGTTAGTTTTTTTTAACTCAAGAAAAAAGAAAATAATTTTTTAATAATTCATCAGACCATATTCTTGATATATGGTTCATTAGACCATATTCTTGATATAATGGTTTTAGCTGACGAAGGTCTAAAACAGTTCCCTCTTCAAAGTAAGCAAGTTTACACCATGACATATCACAAGCCAGTATTGATTCAATCTTCATTTGTTTCTTATTCAAAAACATCAGATATAATTGAGCCATGCTATGAGAAAACCAACATAGTGGCTTTGCGACCAACATGGATCCAGACCAGCCTGCGCATCCACACAGTCTGGTCAGGATCCATGCTGTTCGCTAAAGGTTTTTCTAATTCCAATAGGCTTTGAAAGCGAACAGTATGGATCCTGACCAGACTGCGCGGATACGCAGGCTGGTCTGGATCCATGCTGGCCACAAAAGCACTATGTTGATTTTCTCATTGCGTGGCTCATATATTGTATATTAACTGGTCTAAGAGATAGCTTAAAAGTTGTCTGTGTTCCTTAAACTTAATAGACTACTTTAGAAATTTGCAAAACCTGTCAATATGCATACTGTGAAATCATTGATATTTGTGGGAGGACTAATTTTCCTGGATTTTGTGGTTAAGTAAATCCACTAAATTTAATCTCAATGAACAAATAAAATTCTAATCCATTTTATGTTCAAAAGTTGAAATTCATGAATTCATATCCTCACGAAATTGTGGTTTTGACCAAAATGACGAAATTTCATGCCCACGAAATTGAATGATTTTACAGTATGCTAGTTTGTTGCCTATGCAGCATACACTAGTTGGTTCCCCTAATATAAATAACATATTTTGTAGTAGATCTTTCTAAAGTAAAACTAGGATGTATTTACTTTATTAATCTCTTCTGTCTCTATAAAAGGCGACATTAAATGTAAAAATCATAAAGATAATATACCTCATTAAATTGTAAGTAAAAATAAGGATCATCTTCCAAAATAAGGAGATTGTACTTTTGAGCAATACTGTATATCTTTCTTTTCCTTTCTTCTGTCAATCCGTGCCCTGTAGGGTTCCCTCCATTTGGAATTAAATATAATAGTTTAGGAATATCGCAGTCTGATACAGCCCATTGTGACATCACTCTTTCAAGGTCACTAGGGTCAAGTCCATTCTTGTCTGAGTTCACAGGTATTAACTCACAATCCATGGGCTTTAGCTGGAATTTACAAAAATATAATACGTATCTAAAATGAGTCCCAATAACGTTGTTTGAATTCACACTGTCACACACACTGCCATATGGTGAGTTCCTATCTTTAGAAGTGGAGGAGGGGCCTCAATGGCCAAGCAGTTACGGTTGCTATCTTTGAAATACTTGTCCCTCACTGATGTGAGTTTGAAACTTCTCTTTTGGATGTAGAATTCTTCATGAGAGAAAGCTATCTAGCTGGCTTACAGAAGGTCGGTGGTTCTACCCAGGTGCCCATCTATAACGAAATAATGCCTGAAGAGGCACTTGGGGGCTTCCTCAATCACCAAAAAGCTTGAAAAATCCCACATAACCTAAAACTGTGTTGGTGTAACTCTCAACCAACAAAATAAAGAAACAAATATCAATAGTGGACTGAGACCCAAATGTGCCTGTAGACATTGTTTCCGGCACAGGCAGATTCTGGGAAGGATTACCAACCAGCTGAAAACATAACGAATGACTCTCACATAACAGATTTTAACTCAATCGAGTCAACAAAGGTGAAGACAAGTGACTAAAACTGTGTTGGTGTACAGTAACTCTAAACCTAACAAAATAAAGAAAAACAAGCAAATTCGATGAATTGGTATCCCCCGCTGAAAGGGTTTGTGGTGAGGAATGGCAAAAAGATATATCCAGCAAAAAGTGAAAGGATGTTAATAAGAAGCAAATAATGTCACTAGTCAAAATCAATTTTAACAGAAAACAAATGTTTAATTAAAGAGTACATAATAAATGTATGATACTTTGATCCTGACTAAAGAATTTATTTTGAATAGGATATGCTTACTGTAATAAGCTTAGCTTTTAAAATTAAATGCAGTTAACTGAAATGTGAGCTTGAAGTTTAACTGGAACGAAATATTGTCTTTGAGTGCTTTGGCACCAGGTGTTGCTGTTTAACATGTACATTTGAACTTAAAAGAATAGATGTCCTTAAGAGAACACAGGTAAGATATCTTGAACATGACTGAGGGCAAGGTTTGTGCAGTCACAACTTAACATGTTGAAGGTTTGAACATTGTAAATAAAAATAAAAAAGGAATGGAAATAGATATATGTATATATAAAGATATATGTATGTAATTTTTTTCTTTAGAGGGTGGGGGAGCGGGGAAACGGGAGAGGAAACAAACTTTCACATGTTGATTATAAATATTGATGGAAAATTAAAAATGAAAAAAAAACAAGAGCCGTCTCCGTAGGATGACACATGCCCCCGAAGGCACTTTGAATGAATAGTTATGGCCGATGTTAAGAGTTTAGGACCTTTGACCTACGGAGCTGGGTCTTGCGCGCGACACATCGTCTTACTGTGTCACACATTCATGCATAGTTATTTTAAAATCCATGCATGAATGACAAAGATATGGACCGGACATGCCCATCAATGCACTCTCATGAAAAATGATCTTTAACGTCTAAGTGTGACCTTGACCTTTGAGCTACGGACCTGGGTCTTGCGCACTGCACGTCGTCTTACAGTGGTACACATTCATGCCAAGTTATTTGAAAATCCATCCATCGATGACAAAGATATGGACCGGACACGCCCATCAATGCACTATCCTTTAACGTCTAAGTGTGACCTTGACCTTTGAGCTACGGACCTGGGTCTTGCGCACTGCACGTCGTCTTACTGTGGTACACATTCATGCCAAGTTATTTGAAAATCCATCCATCGATGACAAAGATATGGACCAGACAGGCCCATCAATGCACTATCCTTTAATGTCTAAGTGTGACCTTGACCTTTGAGCTACGGACCTGGGTCTTGCGCACTGCACGTCGTCTTACTGTGGTACACATTCATGCCAAGTTATTTGAAAATCCATCCATCGATGACAAAGATATGGACCGGACACGAAAATTGCGGACGGACCGACAGACTGACAGACCGACAGACCGACAGACCGACGGACAGACAGACGGTTCAAAAACTATATGCCTCCCTTCGGGAGCATAAAAAAGGGTAAAAGGGTGATGGTGAAGGGGGGGGGGGGGGGGGGGGGGGGCAGAGGATGCATGATCAGTGGTGGGCATGACTGGGTGGAGGAGTGAGGTGGGGGAATGGTAAAACTTGCATGTTAATAAATAATCATGGAAGGTTTGAAAAAAATCTAAAATAAGAAATGGAAAAAAAAAAATAATTTTTTGTTGGGGGGAGGGGGGGTTGAGGGGGAGGGTGTGTGACCAAGGCAAGTGGGTGACCAGGTGTGGAAATTTAATGAAATTCTGCCAAATGGTAAGTTTGTTATGTACAAATATGTGGATTTTTAGACAATTAAAGGGCAATAACTCTGAAGTTACAAAAGAAATTCGTACAAAATTGTGTGTGCACAACCACATTATAGAGCTCTAAATTCTGTTAAAGTTTCATAGTTCAAGGTCAAATATATCAAAAGTTATGATGCAGAAATTGCCATATCTATAGTACCCTATATAGTTAATACTAGAAACTTCTAAGGGCCATAGCTCTGGTGTTACTTGGGCAATCTGTCTGAAACTTGATGGGCCCCATAACCTCATAGTGATGAACATGTATATGAAGTTTGTTTGAAAAAAATCTAAAATAAGGATTTTTTTTTAATTTATTTTTTTTTGGGGGGGGGGGGGTGTCGGGGGGGGGAGGGGTGTGATCAAGGTAAGGGGGTGACCAGGTGTGAGTACACAACTTCACATGTTTACAATAAATGTTCATGGAAAAGAATGAAAGAAATTTAATGAAATTCTACCAAATGGTAAGTTTGTTATGTACAAATATGTGGATTTTTATACAATTAAAGGGCAATAACTCTTAATTTACAAATAAATCTGAACGAAATTGTGTGTACACAACCACATTATGGTGATCTAAATTCTGTTTAAGTTTCATAGTTCTAGGTCAAATATATCAAAAGTTATGATGCAGAAATTGCCATATTTATAGTACCCTATTAAGTTAACACTAGAAACTTCTAAGGGCCATAACACTGGTGTTACTTGGGCAATCTGACTGAAACGGGCCGCAAGAACTCATAGTGGTGAACATGTATATGAAGTTTTAAAAAAATATTCCCAACCATTTCATAGATATGGCTTCGGACGGACGGAAAGACGGACGGACAACGCCAAAACTATATCCCTCCGACTTTCGTCGGGGGATAAAAATATCAATAGTGGACTAAACTCACCAAATACTGCCCTAAATGTACAGTGTTTTAGTTATGTCTGTCCTCATATGAAAGCATAATGCATACTAGTAAACAATGTGTCTATTTCTTATAGGTAAAAGCCACTTAATCTACGGTACAGATTATCACTTGAACCAATACAAGAGGGTCATGATGACCCTGAATCACTCACCTGAGAAATATGAGCCACATGTTTAAAATGGCAAACTGATGCTAAAATATTAGAAAGTAGGTCAGTAGGTCACATTCATGGTCACTGAAAGTCAGTTTTAAGATCAGTGTGCAAAACTGTACGTGTCATCCAAATTTCAAGGCGGTATCTTAAAAAACAAGAAAGTAGGTCAAGGTCACAGTCAAGTGACTACTAATTGCACTTAGACTAATCTTTGAACTTTCAGACAAAAAGATTTTTTCCCTATATAAGTCAATTTTAAATTTGGGACCCCCACGGCAGGGCCTCTTTTCACCCCAGGGGAAAAATTTGAACAATTTTGGTAGAGGACCACAAAGCAATGTAACATACCAAATATCAAAAGCCTAAGCCTTGCAGTTTCAGGCAAGAAGATTTTTAAAGTTTTTTCCTATATGAGTAAAACTTGAGACCCCCGGGGGCAGGGCCTCTTTTTACCCCAGGGTTATAATTTGAACAATTTTGGTAGAGGACCACAAGGCAATATAGTGGACGCAACTTGACCCCGATGGTTGACCTTTGTATTATAATACATAATTAGATACAACCTATTATTGAAAAGGAGTGACGTAAAACGCTTCAGCTCTTTGCATTCATAAATTTAAAATTGACGGCTACTCAAAGTACCCCATATTTCTACAATGAAATAATCGATATGAATAATCAGCCTAAGGTCAACCATTGCAGTCAAGTTGCGACTACTATACTACATAACAAATATCAAAGGCCTCTAAGGTCCTGTGGTTTTAGACAAGAAGATTTTTAAAGTTTTTTCCTATACAAGTCTATGTAAAACTTTAGATCCCCGGGGTGGGGCCTCTTTTCACCTCAGGGGAACAATTTGAACAATCATCATAGAGGCCCATCAGATGATGTCACACGCAAAATATCAAGGCTCTATGCCCTGCAGTTTTGGACAAAAAGATTTTTAAAGGTTTTCCTTTTGGTTGCCATGGCAACCAGATTTCTGCATGGAATTCAATTCTTTGAATAATTTTGAAAGGGGGCCACCCAAGGATCATTCCTGTAAAGTTTGGTGTAATTCTGCCCAGTGGTTTTCAAGAAGAAGATTTTTTAGGAAATGTTGACGGTCAGACGACTGACGTCGCACGAGGGACATTGAGTGGTCACAAAAGCTCACCATGAGCCTTTGGCTCAGGTGAGCTAAAAAGACTGATAAATGGCTACACAAAAGGGTCACTGACCCTAAAGAGCTCACCTGTGTAAAAGGCTTTAAGTGTGTTTCTATAAAGTAATAATGGTACAAGTACAGAGTTTAAATAGGTTTTTATAAATACCAGGCTCTAGCTATTATCGATATAGATGATATTCAAAGTTTCCTTTATATTAGCCTACATTATATACATGTCACACGCATGGGCCTGGCCATTTTTTTAACCTACAATAATTTGAACAAATAAGATAGACAGTCAAAACCTGATATCACATGCAAATATCAAAAAAACATTTCGTGAAAAATTATTCTAAAATAGGGACTGCTAGTTCTGACAGAACCTTTTTAAAGTTTCCATTTATTTATTTGGGTTTTACGGCGCACCAACACAGTATAGGTTATACAGCGCCAAACAGGACTACAAATTTTGGTTCCACATCTCATTTACCTCGAAATAAAAACATGAGGTATGGAATCAAAAATTTGCATACCTGCTGGAATCACAGAGTTACTGCAAAACCAAGTGTTAAGACCCTATTAGTCACCTCTTACGATTATCCAATTAATACATGCTGGAAAGAAGAGACAACCCCCACCCCACATTGGCAGCCATGTTTTATTACAAATCAAACTAATATGAACAAACTTTGTAGAAGGTCACACAAGGACCTTTTGTGTGAAACTGTTTAAAAATTGGGCCAGCAGTTTCATACAGTATTAGATTTTTAAAATTTCTAGATCTACTATATATAAAGGGAAAAGTTTTTTTGTTTTTGTTTGGTTTAACATTGCATCAACACAATTATAGGTCATATCGCAACTTTTTAGCTTTGATGTTGAAGGAAAACCAGTTTACAATTTAAGAGGAATACATGCAAGAAGCTAAAGTCTAAGTTTTGTGAAGATCAATCAAAAAGTTTAGATTTTTTTAAACAAAAGTGTTCACCATCTGATGTCTAAAGAAAGTATCCACCTATACTAACAGTTTACCCTGAGCCTTTGAGTAATTAATGATGTGTGATTATAGTATCTGCAGTCAGTCTAAAACAAGTAAATTCTTTGAACTGGTACCTCTTAAGTGGTGACCTTGACCTTGAGTTGGCACAATAATGTAACATTGGTGTTGTACAGTCTTGTTGAAATAAACATACAGCTCAAGTTTAATAAACAAGAGGGTCATGATGACCCTGGATCGCTCACCAGAGTAATATGAGCTACATGTTTCAAATGTCAAACTGATGATTTTTAGAATTTTTTTGGAAGATTTTCTGATGTACAATCAAGTAACCCCTGGGGCAGGGCCAATTTTACCCCGAGGTCATGATTTGAACAAAGTTTGTAGAAGTCTACTAGGCAATATTACATATCAAATATCTAAGATCTAGGCCTTCTGGTTTATTTTTAGCAAATTTATGAAGATTTCCCTATGTACAATCAAGTCAGCCTGGGGCTGTGTCAATTTGACCCTGAGGGGTCAAGATTTGAACAATTTTTGTAGAGGTCCACTAGGCAATGCTACAGGTCAAATATCTAAGCTCTAGGCCTTCTGGGTTTTTTTTAGAAAATTTTGGAGATTTTTCTATGTACAATCAAGTAACCCCATGAGGCTGGGTCAATTTGATCCTGGGGGTCAAGACTTGAATAAATTTTGTAGAAGTCTACTAGGCAATGCCACATGTCAAATATCTAAGACCTAGGCCTTCTGGTTTATTTTTAGACAATTTTTGAAGATTTTCCTACGTAAAATCAAGTGACCCCTGGGGCGGGGTCAATTTTGACCCCGGGGGGTCATGGTTTGAACAAATTTTGTAGAGGTCCACTACGCAATGCTACATGTCAAATATCTAAGCTCTAGGCATTCTGGTTTATTTTTAGAAAATTTTTGAAGATTTTCCTATGTAAAATCAAGTGACCCCTGGGGCGGGGTCAATTTTGACCATGGGGGTCACGTTTTGAACAAATTTTGTAGAGGACTACTAGGCAATGCTACATGTCAAATAATTAAGCTCTAGGCCTTCTGGTTTATTTTTAGAACATTTTGAAGATTTTTCTATGTACAATCAAGAAACCCCATGGGGCAGGGTCAATTTGACCCCGGGGATCATGATTTGAACAAATTTTGTAGAAGTCTACTAGGCAATGCTACAAGTCAAATATCTAAGATCTAGGCCTTCTGGTTTATTTTTTGAAATTTTTTGAAGATTTTCCTATGTAAAATCAAGTGACCCCTGGGGCGGGGTCAGGGGTCATGATTTGAACAAATTTTGTAGAGGTCCACTAGACAATGCTACAGGTCAAATATCTAAGCTCTAGGCCTTCTGGTTTATTTTTAGAAATTTTTTAAAGATTTTCCTATGTAAAATCAAGAAACCCCATGGGGCGGGGTCAACTTGACCCTGGGGGTGATGATTTGAATAAATTTTGTAGTAGTCTACTAGGCAATGCTACATGTCATATATCTAAGATCTAGGGATTCTGGTTTATTTTTAGAAATTTTTTGAAGATTTTCCTATGTAAAATCAAGTGACCCCTGGGGCGGGGTCAATTTTGACCCAGAGGTCATGATTTGAACAAATTTTGTAGAGGTCCACTAGGCAATGCTACATGTCAAATATCTAAGCTCTAGGCCTTCAGGTTTATTTTTAGAAATTTTTTGAAGATTTTCCTATGTAAAATCAAGTGACCCCTGGGGCGGTGTCAATTTTGACCCCGGGGTCATGATTTGAACAACTTTAGTAGAAGTCCATTAGGCAATGCTACATGTCAAATATCTAAGCTCTAGGGCTTCTGTTTTTTGAGAAGAAGATTTTTTAAGATTTTCCTATGTAAAATCAAGTGACCCCTGGGGCCGGGTCAATTTTGATCCCGGGGTCAAGATTTGAACAAATTTGGTAGAGGTCCACTAAGCAATGCTTTACACCAAATATCTAAGCTCTAGGGCTTCTGGTTTTTGAGAAGAAGATTATTAAAGTTTTTCCTTTCGGTTGCCATGGCAACCAGAGTTCAGTATGGAATTCAATTCTTTGAAATTTTTTTAAAGAGGACCATCCATGGAACATCCCTGTGAAGTTTCATCAAAATTGGCCTGGTGGTTTAGGAGGAGATGTTGTTTAAAGGAAAGTGTGGACGGACGGACGATGTACGGATGGCCGGACGCTGGACGGTGAGCGATCACAATAGCGACAATGTGACCAAGGCAAGGTGGTGACCAGGTGTGGGTACAAAACTTCACATGTTTATAATAAATTTTCATGGAAAAGATTGAAAGAAGTTTAATGAAATTAATGAAATTCTACCAATTGGTTGGTTTGTTATGTACAAATCTGTAGATTTTTAAACAATTAAAGGGCAATAACTCTAAGGAAAATTGACCAATTGAAAAAACAAGAGGGCCATGAAGGCCCTGTATTGCTCACCTGACCTATTGACCTAAAGATCATCAAGATCAACATTCTGACCAAGTTTCATTAAGATATGGTCATAAATGTAGCCTCTAAAGTGTTAACTAGCTTTTCCTCTGATTTGACCCGGTGACCTAGTTTTTGCCCCCACATGACCCAGATTCAAACTTGACCTAAAGATCATCAAGATTAACATTCTGATAAAGGTTCATGAAGATACAGTCATAAATGTGGCCTCTAGAGTGTTAAAAAAACTTTTCCTTTGATCTGACCTAGTGACCTAGTTTTTAAACCCACCTGACCCAGATTTAAACTAGACCTATAGATCATCAAGATTAACATTATGACCAAGTTTCATTCAGATATGGTCATAAATGTGGCCACTACAGTGTTAACAAGCTTTTCCTTTGATTAAACCTAGTGACCTAGTTTTTGATCCCAGATGACCCAATATCAATCTCATCCAAGATTTTATTGAGGGTAACATTCTGACCAAGTTTCATTAAGATTGGGCCAAAATTGTGACCTCTAAAGTGTTAACAAGCTTTTCCTTTGATTTATCCTGGTGACCTAGTTTTTGATCCCACCTGACCTGGATTCGAACTTGACCTATGGATCATCAAGATTAACCTATGGACCATCAAGATTAACATTCTGGCCAAGTTTCATTAAGATATGGTCATAAATGTGGCCTCTAGAGTGTTAACTAGCTTTTCCTTTGATTTGACCTAGTGACCTAGTTTTTGACCCTACATGACCCAGATTAAAAATAGACCTTGAGATCATCAAGATCATTCTGACCAAGTTTCATTAAGACTGGGCCAAAATTGTGACCTCTAGAGTGTTAACAAGCTTTTCCTTTGATTTAACCTGGTGACCTAGTTTTTGACCCCACCTGACCTAGATTCGAACTTGACCTATGGATCATCAAGATTAACATTCTGACCAAGTTTCATGAAGATACAGTCATAAATGTGACCTCTACAGTGTTAACAAGCTTTTCCTTTGATTTGACCTGGTGACCTAGTTTTTGACCCCAGATGACCCAGTATCAAACTCGTCCAAGATTTCATTAATAGTAACATTCTGACCAAGTTTCATTAAGATTGGGCCAAAATTGTGACCTCTAGAGTGTTAACAAGCTTTTCCTTTGATCTGACCTGGTGACCTAGTTTTTGACCCCAGATGACCCAATATCTAACTCGTCCAAGATTTTATTGAGGGTAACATTCTGACCAAGTTTCATTAAGACTGGGCCAAAATTGTGACCTCTACAGTGTTAACAAGCTTTTCATTTGATTTGACCTGGTGACCTAGTTTTTGACCCCAAATGACCCAATATCAAATTCATCCAAGATTTTATTGAGGTTAACATTCTGACCAAGTTTCATTAAGATTGGACCAAAATTGTGACCTCTAAAGTGTTAACAAGCTTTTCCTTTGATTTGACCTGGTGACCTAGTTTTTGACCCAGATGACCCAATATCGAACTCATCCAAGATTTTATTGAGGTTAACATTCTGACCAAGTTTCATTATGATTGGGCCAAAATTGTGACCTCTAGAGTGTTAACAGTCAAATTGTTGACGACAGACGACGACGGAGACGGACACAGGGCGATCACAAAAGCTCACCTTTGAGCACTTCTTGCTCAGGTGAGTTAAAAATAATGACAGGCATCATCGAAGTATGTTGGTTCATATTTATGTCAAGTTTCATGAAATTCTACCAGCTTATTACTGAGAAATGGCTGCAGACATGGATTTTTCATTAAATCAAGGGCAATAACTCTAAGGTTTCTCTAAGATAAAAATATCCTTCAAGGAGTATGGAAGATAATGGAACAACAACTCATATCAAATATTAAGATTGTATGTACTGACATTTAATCTATCGGCACTGGCAAAAAATTTAGCGGTATATTTGAACTTGTTTAAACCTACTACAAATACCATACCTTTAAAAATCAATACCTATAAACAGGTTATGGTTTTAGAACAAAGTATTTCAATGACATGCACAGACCCATGAATTGCTCATAAGGAAGTAAAATTGAAAACTAAAACTGAATGAGAAATATTAGGAGGGGAAAAAAAGATAAACACAAACTTTGAAATTTAATGTTATCAAGAAGAAATAAATCATTGGACTTAGTATCTTTGTAATCTGTAACTTTTGTGATAAACACTGATAAAAACTTGGGACATAATATTGCATGCTGGGAGAATTTAAGTGATTAAGGACGTCTTATTGAACATAACTGGAAAATCATTAAAATGGCAACATCTAAAGATTATAGCAGATCAGTGACTGCAGCCTCTGATGAACTGAAGGCTATTTACTGTGAACCTTGTATGAATGGTGGTAAACAAATTGAAGCTGAAGGATTTTGTGTGGACTGTTCAGAGTACCTGTGTGGACTATGTTACAAGAACCACGCAAGGTATAAAGCCTTCAGGCATCATGTGCTTCAAGACAAAGATAAAATGCCTGTAGATATAACAAAAGCTGTCACCAGAGATGTTTGCCAAGAAAAGTGCGGTATTCACCAGACAAAGATTATAGAGTATTTCTGCAAGTCATGTGACAAACTTGGTTGCCATGCTTGCATCACTATCAATCATCGTCAGTGTGAAAATGTTGACCACATACCTAACATTGCCAAGGATCTAGAACAAAGTGAAGATTTCAAAGAATTTATAAACAAGCTCGACAACATGCTAGAATCAATTAATGAAAGAAAGAAAAAACTCAGTTCAAATATAACTGAAACAGACGAAATGAAAAGGAAGGCAAAAGCAGAGCTGAAAAAGCAGCGTGAAGAAATAAACAAGATCTTTGACCATCTTGAGGCAGAGATGGAAAGAAGAATTGAAAATATTGATAAAAATAACAAGAAAAATTTGAAAACAGCCCAATCCACATGTAAATCAATTGGTGATGATATTACTCAAATGAAAACTACTATTGACATAAAACAGAAAAATGGACAGACCTGTGAATTATTTATAGCTATCAAAAACTATAAACAAAAAATGGATATTGTTGACGAAGAATTTGAAAAGTTAAGAGATGGGAGCAAAATACAAAGGTATGTCTTAAGACCTTCAACACAACTAAAAGAAGTGTTAAAGAACACAACTGAAATATGTAGACTGTTGACTGCAAAATTTGTGTCACAGATAAATATAGGTACTGACAATGATGAAGAAGAGGGACTTATTTATGGACTTGCAGTGTTACAAAACCACTACCTTGCTGTACTTGATGGCACAAACAAGTCAGTTAAAATGATTGACACAAGAAATATGAAAGTAAAATATGAAATGAATATGAACTGTGACAATGTTTGGCACATAACTGCTGTGAATGACAATCAAGTTGCAGTGTTAATATCATCTAACTGTCAGAGAAAAATCCAGTTTTTGTCAGTGTCAATGTCTGGTTCCCTCAGTAAAGGCCATGGGATAGACATTGATGAATCCTATCATTGCTTAGCTTACAGAAGAGGAAATTTCTTTATGTTTAACACATATAACACAAAAGTTAGTATCACTGACATGCAAGGAAAGACCCTGACAACAATCAACACCGAGTATTCAACTAATAGTATAGCAGTAAGTCCTAGCAATGAAACCATCTATCTGGCAAGTCACAGAGAAAACACTGTTAGAAGTATGACCTTTGATGGTCAGGTCAAGGCCATCTACAAGGAAGATGACCTGGAATCACCAGAAGATATAACAGTAGACAGTGAAGGTTTGGTATATGTTATAAGTTCAGACAGTATCCATCAACTAACTGAGGACTGTAAAAAGATTCAAATACTTTTAGAGGATGTGTATGCTTACGCAATCACCTATTCAAGTACTGACAACAGACTATATATTGGATTTGAAAGTGATGAAATAAAAGTGTATCAAATAGAATAGCAATATTAATCAGTGAAAAACACTAAGCTGCACTATGTTCTTAGATGAGAGTTCAAACAAGACCATGATTCATACACCGTAACACAAGCTTCTGATTCTTTTTAGAACTAAATCTATCTTGATCTTCAAATGACTGATCAGAGTTGTTTGTTTTTGATGCTAAAAGTGAGGGTTTTTTGTAGTTTACATTGTACACATACATAATTATGATTTTGATAAAGGGAACATCATTTATTCAATATTAAAGATATATTATGCCCAAATACATAATTATTTAGCATTATATGTTATTTTGAATAAAGAGAACATCATCTATAAAATATTAAAGATATATTATGCCCAAATTTCATTTTGAATATATGAACAATTATCACAGATCATTTATGGAATGATAAAATAAACATGTTTGTGAGTATGAACGTTAGAGTGTAAGGCTTCAATACTTACATGCAAAGTAATGTTAGGCCACTAAAATCTGGAAGTTTGTTTGAAACAAATGGTTGTCACTTTATAGACATTTAATTGTGATTGCAGTCTACACAGTTAGTTTATATATTTAGCCAAGGTAAAGATGTTTGATAGGGATTTTCTAGATTAGGCCACACCAAATTGGTAAGTTGTTCATCAGAATTTTTTCTGAAACAAGAGGGCCATGATGGCCCTATATATCGCTCACCAGAGTTGATCTGGCCTACTGGCCTAGTTTTTGACCCCACATGACAAAGAGTTGAACTTGACCTAAAGATCATCAAGACAAACATTCTGACTAATTCCCATGAGTTTCAAACTTAAATTGTGGTCTCTAGAGTGTTGAAAAGAATTTCCTTTGATCTGACCGGTGACCTAGTTTTTGACCCCATATGACCCAGATTCGAACTTGACCTATAGATTATCAAAACAAACATTCTGACTAATTCCCATGAGTTTCAAACTTAAATTGTGGTCTCTAGAGTGTTGAAAAGAATTTCCTTTGATCTGGCCTAGTGACCTAGTTTTTGACCCCACATAACCCAGATTCATACTTGACCTAGAAATGATGAAGACAAACATTCTGACCCAGTTTCATAACGATTGAGTCACAAATGTGGCCTCTAAAGTGTTCACAAGCTTTTCCTCTGATTTGACCAGGTGACCTAGTTTTTGACCCAAATGACCCAGTTTCGAACTTGACCTAGAGATCATCAAGACAAACATTCTGACCATGTTTCATAAAGATTGGGTCAAAAATGTGGTCTCTAGAGTGTTCACAAGCTTTCCCATTGATCTGACCTACTGACCTAGTTTTTGATCCCACATGACCCAGTTTCGAACCCGACCTAGAGATCATCAAGACAAACATTCTGACCAAGTTTCATAAAGACTGGGTCAAAAATGTGGTCTCTAGAGTGTTCACAAGCTTTTCCTTTGATCTAACCTACTGACCTAGTTTGTGATCTCACAAGACCCAGTTTCGAACTTGACCTAGAGATCATCAAGACTAACGTTCTGACCATTTTTCATAAAGATTGGTTCAAAAATGTGGTCTCTAGAGTGTTCACAAGCTTTTCCATTAATCTGACCTACTGACCTAGATTTTGAACCCACATGACCCAGTTTCGAACTTGACCTAGAGACCATCAAGACAAACATTCTGACCAAGTTTCATAAAGATTGGATCACAAATGTGGTCTCTAGAGTGTTCACAAGCTTTTCCTTTGATCTGACCTACTGACCTAGTTTTTGAATCCACATGACCCAGTTTCAAACTTGACCTAGAGATCATCATGAATAACATTCTGACTAAGTTTCATAAAGACTGGGTCAAAAATGTGGTCTCTAGAGTGTTCACAAGCTTTTCCTATGATTTGACCTACTGACCTAGTTTTTGACCCCACATGACCCAGTTTCAAATTTGACCTTGAGATCATCAAGACAAACATTCTGACCAAGTTTCATAAAGATTGGGTCAAAAATGTGGTCTCTAGAGTGTTCACAAGGCAAATGTTGACGGACAACGCACGTCCACGGACACCGGACAATGACCGGTCACAATAGCTCACCTTGAACACTTTGTGCTCTGATGAGCTAAAAATTGAGGTGGCAAGCGAAATAATTTTAAATTTTTTTTTTTTTTTCAGAAAATCAGGAGTGAGTGAAGAAATATATTTGTCTTGTTTTGGCTCTCGATTAACAAATGAAAACCTTAAAATAGAATCTATAGCCCTTTTACATTAAAACAAGTGAACAAAGAATTGCCATGCAATACAAAGTCCCCTACTGGAAAGCACCTAAGTTTCTCTACAGCAGTATAACATAATGAACTGATATCTGTCAATAATGTATAAACATTTTGTACTATATATCAAGTATGTTATAACAAAACACTTGGATTAAAATTTGCATAATTATATAAAAACCTGCAGTTGTTTTCATATGGAATGATTTTGGCCAATTATAAAAAAAGCTATCATATAAGTTATTTATAGTAACAACAAAAGGAAATTAATCCTACAAAAAAAAAATAATATAAGTCAACAAAAAAACTCTTTACCAGGTAGAGATAGCCCAAAATACACCTAAAAAATTGATGTAACATGCATGTTGCACCACAGAAAAGTGGTCTTGATTTTTCCCTACAACCAGTAACAAGAGGGCCAAGATGGCCCTAGGTCGCTCACCTGTGTAACACACCATAACAGTGTAAACATGTTTTACCTAGTGATTCAAGGAAACAAATATTCTGACCAATTTTCAGTAAGATTGGACCAAAAAACGTGGCATCTTGAGTGTAAACAAACATTTTCTTTGATTTGACCTAGTGACCTAGTTTTTGACCCCACATGACCCAGATACGAACTTGTCCAAGACTTGATGATAACAAACATTCTGACCAAAATTTATGAAGATAGAATAAAAAATGTGCCCCCTAGGGTGTAAACAAGCTTATTCTTTGATTTGACCTGGTGACCTAGTTTTTGACCCCACATGACCAAGATAAAAATTCATACGATATTTCATGCAGACAAACATTCTACATAATACAGATACGAAGTTGACCTAAAGATCATCAAGATTAACATTCTGACTAAGTTTCATGAAGATACAGTCATAAATGTGGCCTCTACAGTGTTAACAAGCTTTTCCTTTGATTTGACCTGGTGACCTAGTTTTTGATCCCAGATGATAAAATATCAAACTTGTCCAAGATTGTATTGAGGGTAACATTCTGACCAAGTTTCATTAAGATATGGTCATAAATGTGGCCTCTAAAGTGTTGACTAGCTTTTCCTTTGATTTTACCTGGTGACCTAGTTTTTGACCCCACATAACACAGATAAGAACTTGACCTAAAGATCATCAAGATTAACATTCTGACTAAGTTTCATGAAGATACAGTCATAAATGTGGCCTCTACAGTGTTAACAAGCTTTTCATTTGATTTGACCTGGTGACCTAGTTTTTGATCCCAGATGACAAAATATCAAACTCGTCAAAGATTGTATTGAGGGTAACATTCTGACCAAGTTCATTAAGATTGGGCCAAAATTGTGACCTCTAGACTGTTAACAAGCTTTTCCTTTGATTTGACCTAGTGACCTAGTTTTTGACCCCACCTGACCCAGATTTGAAAGTGACCTACAGATCATCAAGATTAACATTCTGACCAAGTTTCATTAAGTTATGATCATAAATGTGGCCTCTACAGTGAAAACTAGCTTTTCCTTTGATTTGACCTGGTGACCTAGTTTTTAATCCTACATGACCCTGATTTAAACTGGGCCTTGAGATCATCAAGATTAACATTCTGACCAAGTTTCATGAAGATACAGTCATAAATGTGGCCTCTACAGTGTTAAAAAGCTTTTCCTTTGATTTGACCTGGTGACCTAGTTTTTGACCCCAGATGACCCAATAGCGTTCTCACCCAAGATTTTATTGAGGGTAACATTCTGACCAAGTTTCATTAAGATTGGTTCAAAATTGTGCCCTCTAGAGTGTTAACAAGCTTTTCATTTGATTTGGCCTAGTGACCTAGTTTTTGATCCCAGATGACACAATATCAAACTCATCCAAGATTTTATTGAGGGTAACACTCTGACCAAGTTTCATTAAGATTGGGTCAAAATTGTGACCTCTAGAGTGTTAACAAACTTTTCCTTCGATTTGACCTGGTGACCTAGTTTTTGACCCAGATGATCCGATATCGAACTTGTCCAAGATTTTATT
This sequence comes from Mercenaria mercenaria, assembly GCF_021730395.1. Lineage (NCBI taxonomy): Eukaryota > Metazoa > Mollusca > Bivalvia > Venerida > Veneridae > Mercenaria > Mercenaria mercenaria. The sequence goes on along the minus strand of NC_069363.1, from coordinate 62,520,587 downwards.
GAGGGTAACATTCTGACCAAGTTTCATTAAGATTGGGTCAAAATTGTGACCTCTAGAGTGTTAACAAGCTTTTCATTTGATTTGGCCTGGTGACCTAGTTTTTGATCCCAGATGATCCAACATCAAACTCGTCCAAGATTTTATTGAGGGTAACATTCTGACCAAGTTTCATTAAGATTGGGTCAAAATTGTGACCTCTAGAGTGTTACCAAGCTTTTCATTTGATTTGGCCTGGTGACCTAGTTTTTGACCCCAGATGACCCAATATCGAAATCATCCAAGATTTTATTGAGAGTAACATTCTGACCAAGTTTCATTAGGATTGGGCCAAAACTGTGACCTCTAGAATGTTAACAGCCAAATTGTTGACAACGACTGACGAACGACGACAGACACAGGGCGATCACAAAAGCTCACCTTTAAGCAGGTGAGCTAAAAACATTCTGACAAAGTTTCGTGAAGATTGTAGCAAATAAATGGCTTCTAGAGTGTAAACAAGCTTTTCTTTTGATTTGACCTAGTGACCTATTTTTTTAACCCCATGTGACCCAGATTCCAAATCATACAATTCTTCATGATAAACATTCTAACCAAGTTTTATGAAGATTAAATAAAAAAATGTGGTCCCTAGAGTGTAAACAAACTTTTTCTTTGATTTGACCTGGTGACCTAGTTTTTGACCCCACGAGATTTCATAGAGACAAACATTTTGACCAAGTTACATGCACATCAAATGAAAAATGCAGCCCCTATTGAATATACAAGGTTTTCCTTTGACTTGATTGACTTGACCAGGGCCCGTATTCATAAAGCTTCTAAGGGAAAAATTTCCCTAAGGGACTAACTTAGGGAAAAGTTCCAAAGCATTTTGTGGACAATCGTCAAGATATTTGGAATGTCTAACAATATTGTCTCATAGAGTCTGGCATAGTAATGAAGATTATCAATAAATCTTATAAAGTTTACCCTTTTCTTTTATGCTATGTTGTTTAGGAAATTTTACAAAGTTAAGGATTTTCCTACGTTTTCTCCTTAGGAGCTTTATGAATACGGGCCCAGGTGACCTAGTTAGACCCATATTGGGTCTTAACTAAGATTTCCCCAAGAAGATCATTCTGATTAAATTTCATTAACATCCAGTCAAAAATGCAGCTCCTACTGCACACAGAGATTGTCTTTGATTTGACAGGGTGACCTAACTGTTGATCCCTGATGACCTATATTCAAACTTGACCTAGATTTCATCAAAACAAACATTCTGACCATTTCTCATGAGTTTCAAACTTAAAATCTGGTCTCTATAGAGTGTCAAGATTTTCCTTTTAACTAACCTACTAACCCCACATGACCCAGATTGGAATTTGACCTAAAGATTATGTGCTCAGAGCAGCTAAAAAGTCAATTCACTATAACATCTATCAGCATAATTTTAGGGCTTAAGAATTGTTTATATGCAGAATGTTAAATAAATGAAACCACTAAGTAGCAGAGGGTTAGTATTTCAGATGGAGCAGAGATACTCACTATGGCCAATGTACCTGGATATGATGGTGTTTCTACAAGAACTTTGTCTCCAGGTGAAACCATTGCTTCAAACGACTGAAAAAGATTATCTCATTACTTTTTGATGGACAGCAGAGAACTTTCACTTTCAAGCATTTATCACACATGAAACTTGACTGATACAGGTCACCTACCTCATAAACCATTATTACAGAAACAGACATCTCTGTTAAAATAGTGTATTTATATTACTTGTTTGGTGTTTTTGAAAACTTGAACTAAAATATAACATCACATAAGACTTAAGTGAAGCCACATCAAAACAGGCTAGCTGGTGTTCAGAAGCCGTTCTGAATGGTGTTCATAAGGCATTCTGACTGGTGTACACAAGGCATCAAGACTAGTGTTTTCATGCCATTCTGATGGGTATACAAAAGGCACTCAGACTGGTGTTCACATGTTACTCAGAATGGTGTTCACAAGACATTCAGACTGATGTCCACAAAACCATTCAGACTGGTGTTCTCAAGCCATTCAGACTGGTGTTCAAAAGGCATCCAGACTGGTGTTGACAAGCCATTTAGACTGGTCTTCACAAGTTATTCAGACCCATGTTCGCATGCCATTCTGACTAATAAGAAGATCCCATTTTTCTTGACAGAAAATTTACCCCTGATCAATACCACACTGACTGACATGATGAGAAGACCCCACATTTTTCTTCTGAAAGGTAAATTTACCTCATTAATGATAAAATGACATTTAGTATTAGATAAAATAAAGATTCTATTTTCTCTTTGGGGAATCAAATTTACCTTACATATGCCATCCTGACTTCCATTTGTTATGAGGAGATCCCAATTTTCTCCTCCACTACCTTGCGCTGGTGGATTGTGGACACGTTCTTGTAAGCCTTTCACCCAGTTCACTAAATCTGGAACTCTGGGGTATAAAAAATAATGTAAGTTTCATACAAATCTGTTATTGAAAGATATTTTTAAAAACAAGAGCTCTGCCAAGTGGGGCAATATAAGCCCAAAGTGTTATATCAGAAGAGGACGGAAGCAAGTGGCTGAGTGGCGTGTAATTTAGAGTGTTGCAGTCTGCACATCGTCTCATCACCACCTGCCTATATTCAAAGGTTCAAGTCAATATCTTAAACAGTTTTTAAGTTACCAGTATGCTCTGGACACAAGATATGATGGGCAGATTCACCAACCTACACCTTAAGTTTGATGTCAATATCTTGCATGGTACAAAATGTAATGGAGAGTTTTGACCTTTTAGCTAAATATTTTTGTGACCCTGACCTTTGACCAGAGCCGCTTCAAGGGCTTTGCACATCATCTCAACGCCATCAACCTATATGCTAAGATTAAAGTCAATACCTTTAAAGGTTATAAAGTTATGCTATGGACATGAATTATGAAGGATGGATGGGAAGATGGATCCACAGATGCACACGCCATGATGGCATCACATAATATGTCCCATTTTTTTTACAAATTGGGCATATAAAAAAAGACTCAGCAACCAAAATTCATAGTACAAGCAAACATCTTCAAACAAGTTTAGGTAAGACTCATAACTTGCTTCATTGTTTAATGGTAAAGCACTCAGTCCTTAGTACAGATTTAAGAATACTCCTAATGTTATCAAACATAATACTACACATGATAACATACCCTGGTGTCTGAGTGTATTGAAAAGTTGGTCATAACTTACACTGAAATGTATATCAGAGCTTGTAATAATTTACCCTTGTGTCTGAGTGTACTGGAGAGCTGATCATAACTTATGCTAGTGTCTAAGTGTATTGCAAAGCTTGCCCTGGTGTCTGATATATTGCAGAGAAGGCCATAACTTACGCTAGGGTTTGACTGTAATGTGTAGCAAAGCTTGTCATAGCCTACCCTGGTGTCTGAATGTATTGCAGGACTGGTCATAGCTTACCATGGTGTCTGAGTGTATTGTACAGCTTTCTATAGCTCACCCTGATGTCTGAGTATATTGCACAGTTTTTGATAGTTTACCCTGATGTCTGAGTATTTTGCAGAGCTTTTCATAGCTTACACTAATGTCTGAGTATACTGCACAGTTTTTTATTGCTTACCCTGATGTCTGAGTGTATTGCAGAGCTTTTCATAGCTTACACTAATGTCTGAGTGTATTGCACAGTTTTTGATAGCTTACCCTGATGTCTGAGTGTATTGCAGAGCTTTTTATAGCTTACACTGATGTCTGAGTGTATTGCAGAGCTTTTCATAGCTTACACTAATGTCTGAGTATATTGCACAGTTTTTGATAGCTTACCCTGATGTCTTGAGTGTATTGCAGAGCTTTTCATAGCTTACCCTGATGTCTGAGTGTATTGCACAGTTTTTGATAGCTTACCCTGATGTCTGAGTGTATTGCAGAGCTTTTCATAGCTTACACTGATGTCTGAGTGTATTGCAAAGCTTTTCATAGCTTACACTAATGTCTGAGTATACTGCACAGTTTTTGATAGCTTACCCTGATGTCTGAGTGTATTGCAGAGCTTTTCATAGCTTACACTAATGTCTGAGTACACTGCACAGTTTTTGATAGCTTACCCTGATGTCTGAGTGTATTGCACAGTTTTTGATAGTTTACCCTGATGTCTGAGTGTATTGCAGAGCTTTTCATAGCTTACACTAATGTCTGAGTATACTGCACAGTTTTTGATAGCTTACCCTGATGTCTGAGTGTATTGCAGAGCTTTTCATAGCTTACACTAATGTCTGAGTACACTGCACAGTTTTTGATAGCTTACCCTGATGTCTGAGTGTATTGCACAGTTTTTGATAGTTTACCCTGATGTCTGAGTGTATTGCAGAGCTTTTCATAGCTTACACTAATGTCTGAGTATACTGCACAGTTTTTGATAGCTTACCCTGATGTCTGAGTACATTGCAGAGCTTTTCATAGCTTACACTAATGTCTGAGTATACTGCACAGTTTTTGATAGCTTACCCTGATGTCTGAGTATATTGCAGAGCTTTTCATAGCTTACACTAATGTCTGAGTATACTGCACAGTTTTTGATAGCTTACCCTGATGTCTGAGTGTATTGCAGAGCTTTTGATAGCTTACCCTGATGTCTGAGTATATTGCAGAGCTTTTCATAGCTTACATTGATGTCTGAGTGTATTGCACAGTTTTTGATAGCTTACCCTGATGTCTGAGTATATTGCAGAGCTTTTCATAGCTTACACTAATGTCTGAGTATATTGCACAGTTTTTGATAGCTTACCCTGATGTCTGAGTATATTGCAGAGCTTTTCATAGCTTACATTGATGGCTGAGTGTATTGCAAAGCTTGTCATAGCTTACCATGATGTCTAAGTGTATTGCTGAGCTGGTCATAGCTTACATTGACGTTTGAGTATAATGCAGGGCTTGCCATAGCTTACAATGGGTTCTGAGTCTATTGCACGCTGGTCATAACTTACCCCGGTGTCTGAGTGTACTGCAGAGCTTTCTTCATAAGTTCAGAATCCATCTCTAGCTGTGTACCATCACTTCAAAAGAAACATAAACACACAATGCACTGTACAAACGTATTTGTTCTTTAAACATGCAGATAATAACAGAAATTATTACATATCTCCTTATAAAAACAGTCAGTCCGAAGTTGCTATGTGAATAATATGTACATAATTATTGTTTATACTGAAACTGTGGTTATCACTTTCTTGCTTGGGAATTATCTCTATTACATTTGGAAATTTTGGAACAGCTTACTCAAATATTCAAATAGTAAAGCTAACAATGTGTCATTTAAAGGTGAGCATTACCTTAACTTCAAGGATGCGGATTCAATCGGAAATGTACGAACATTAGGCATGCCTCCAGCCATTGAAATCATTGATGGTTTACTTTGCTGAAGAATAGCAGCTGTAAAAGATACACATATATGTACTTGAATCATACAGTTCAACATTCAATATCATTTGAACTACTATTATTATAGGGACTGCTAAAGAGCAAGAGCTCCTATCTATCTTTCATTATTGTCTAATCCTTTACTGGGGTGTAGACATTTTCATGCACATCAAGCCATAAAGACAGTAGAAAGTAAAGAAAATTGGGCCAAATAAAAGGAATGCAAAATGTGCTAGTAATTTAAAAGAGAAAAAACAGAGAGCCCATCCGCTTAGCTCAGTAGGGAGAGCATTGGTCTACGGATCACTGGGTCATGAGTTTGAACCCTGGACAGGGCGTATGTTCTGCGTGACGATTTGATAAAAGACACTGTGTCTGAAATCATTCAACTTCCACCTCTGATTTATGTGGGGAAGTTGGCAGTTACTTGCGGAGAACAGGTTTGTACTGGTACAGAACCCAGGAACACCGTTTAGGTTAACTGCCCACCGTTACATGAATGAAATACTGTTGAAAAATGGTGTTGAACCCAAAATAAACAAAAGAACAAGAGGGCCATGAAGGCCCTGTATCGCTCACCTGACCTAATGACCTAAAGATCATCAAGATTAACATTTTGACCAAGTTTCATTAAGATATGGTCATAAATGTGGCCTTAAAAGTGTTAACTAGCTTTTCCTTCGATTTGACCCGGTGACCTAGTTTTTTTATCCCACATGACCCAGATTCAAACTTGACCTAAAGATCATCAAGATTAACATTTTGACTAAGTTTTATTAAGATACAGTCATAAATATGGCCTCTAGACTGTTAACAAGCTTTTCCTTTGATTTGACCCAGTGACCTAGATTTTGATCCTGCAAGACCCAGATTTGAACTTGACCTTAAGATCATTATGATTAACATTCTGACCAAGTTTCATGAAGATACAGTCATAAATGTGGCTTCTACAGTGTTAACAAGCTTTTCCTTTGATTTGGCCTAGTGACCTAGTTTTTTAACCCACCTGATCTAGATTTGAACATGAACTATGGATTATCAAGATTAACATTCTGACCAAGTTTCATTAAGATATGGTCATAAATGTGGCATCTAAAGTGTTCACTAGCTTTTCCTTTGATATGAACCGGTGACCTAGCTTTTGACCCCATATGACCCAGATTTGAACTTGACCTAAAGAACATCAAGATTAACATTCTGACTAAGTTTCATGAAGATACAGTCATAAATGTGGCCTCTAAAGAGTTAACAAGCTTTTCCTTTGATTTGACCTAGTGACCTAGTTTTTGACCCCTACTGACCCAGATTTGAACTTGACCTATAGATCATCAAGATTAACATTCTGACCAAATTTCATTAAGATATGGCCATAAATGTGGTCTCTACAGGGTTAACTAGCTTTTTCTTTGATTTGACCTGGTGACCTAGTTTTTGACCCTACATGACCCAGTGTCAAACTGGGCCTTGAGATCATCAAGATTAACATTCTGATTAGGTTTCATGAAGATAAAGTCATAAATGTGGCCTCTACAGTATTAACAAGCTTTTCTTTAGATTTGACCTGGTGACCTAGTTTTTTATCCTAGATGACCTAATATCGATCTAGTATAAGATTTTATTGAGGGCAATATTCTGACCAAGTTTCATTAAGATTGGGCCAAAATTGTGACCTCTAGAGTGTTAACAAGCTTTTCCTTTGATTTCACCTGGTGACCTAGTTTTTGATCTCAGATGACCCAATATCAAACTCGTTCAAGATTTTATTGAGGGTAACATTCTGACCAAGTTTCATTAAGATTTGGCCAAAATTGTGACCTCTAGAGTGTTAACAAGCTTTTCCTTTGATTTGACCTGTTGACCTAGTTTTTGACCCCAGATGACCTAATATCAAATTCACCCAAGATTTAATTGAGAGTAACATTCTGACCAAGTTTCATTAAGATTGGGCCAAAATTGTGACCTCTAGAGTGTTAACAGTCAAATTGTTGACAATGACGATGGACAGACGACTGACGATGGACACAGGGCGATCACAAAAGCTCACCTTGAGCACTTCCTGCTCAGTTGAGCTAAAAACAGAGACAAATAACAAGGTTGTAGTGAAGCATGATCAATGTTGCTTCTGCCAGAACTGAACTGCTCAAGAGTTGGAAGGGAATACCTCGTAGATGATTATTCCATAGGACCCTAGTCCTTTGGAAATAAAGAGTATTTGTAATAGATAGTGGTTGCAGAGAATCAGGAACAACCCAGACCATAGGACAACCTGGACCAGACAACCCGCACTATATTAGGGACAACCAGAACCATATTGGGAAAACCTGGACCATGTTTAAAGCCAACCTAGACCTTTTTTTTTTTGAAAGTTCTAGACCTCCATTTAGTTTGAAATAGTCTAATAAACAATCATTCAATATATGTATTTTCGATGAGGGTTTAGAATCCTTTCATTGTAATTAAATTCTTTAAAATAGTGTGTTTACTAAGCATATTTACTTGCTAAAATGCAGTTAAAATGCAGTTATGTTGGTCTTTTCATGTGTTTAAAGGTGAGACAAATGTATCTTTAATTATATATTTAATTGGTGTTGTATATTTAGCGATATTAACAGGGAGATAAGTCAATAATCTATGTTGCATTTTAGCTATATCAAAGGGGTGACAATTCAATCATGGATCTTTTCTCATTTATTGTGCTTTGTAAAAATGGTTAATCAGATGTTGGTCAAGTGATGGATTTCTTCGAAACTTAAAAAAATCATAATTAAAACTTATTTTTATTGACTGAGTGTTTAATGCTTGTCCATAACTTTGACCTATAACAAGAGCGCGTAAAACACGAAATGCGCCCCCCTTGATGCATTCAGCAATTGCACAAGGAAAAGAAATTATCTGGTCACTGTGTGCTGTGTGTTTGACATACTGGTATCAAATCAATAATTATGGGTCATTTATCAGTTTAAGTAAACTCTATATCAAATGTAATCTACGACCAAAGCATTCTCTAGTTATCTGGCAAAAAATGTTCTACTGTTCTAGGTCAATGTGACCTTGAACTACTGACCCCAAAATCAATAGGGGCATCTGCTGGTTATGATCAACCTCCCTATTAACTTTTATGATCTTATGCCCAAGCAGTCTCAAGTTATCATCAGGAAACAGTTTAAATGTTCCTGGTCACTGTGACCTAGACCTTTGACCTACTGACTTCAAAATTGTTAGGGGTTATCTGCTGGTCATGACAAACCTCCCTATTAAGTTTCATGATCCTTGGCCCAAGCGTTCTTGAGTTATCATCTGGAAACCAATTGGTCTATGGACCAAGGACCGGCCTACAAACATCTGCAAAACAATATACCCCACCTTCCACGAAGGGGGAATAACAAAGGTTTACTAAAAATGAACAGTGTTCATCTTCAGCTGTACTAGTTATTCTGAAACATTAAGAAACATGTATTTGGTAAAAGGTTGTGGTATAGAACTTAAGAAACATGGTCCAGGTCTTTCTGAAACATAATCTGGGTTGTCCCAAATATGTTACGGATTGTCTGGTCTGGGTTGTCCCATGGTCTGCTTTGTCCAAGATGTGCCACCAAAGTCTGACATAGCAAAAGGCGATGATTAATTTCGGCAGCATCACAGAGGCTGGGAATAACAAACAAGGTGTTTCATTCATTTTTCCCAAAACAGTAATTTGTGATGCATTTACTCCATCTTGTATGAACGGGTACCATCCCTTACATCTTAAAAATATCCCTGTACATCTAATCCATAGTCTTATAATTGCTATAAACAAGAAAATATAAGCTATATTACAAACAGTCACAATGCATTATTGCTTTTTGTAAATATCTTATTTATTTATATATAAATGAGCTTTTACTCGGGTTCGAGGGATATTGAATATGAAGTTTTAACAGCCATTTCCGGTAGTCACCGTTTAAAAAATATTTATTTAGTACTTTACTCAAGCAGTCGCTTACAATATATTTAAAATGACAACATCTTCTGTTTTTAAGATAAATTAATGTCTCCTCTTTGTAAATGTCACAGGGTGAGAAAAATGTGCAGTCAATCTTCGTCTTGAACCTGGAACCCCTCGCTTACAGGACGTGTGCTCTCCTAACTACATGAGCCTACCAGCTGCCTGACACATCTTGACTGATCTTCTCCTCTAACATGACCAAGTCCGCACTGTGACATACACCCCCACAAATTGGAAATTCATCCTCTAATTCTGAAGGTTCATAATACTGCAAGCATCAAAAGACTGACTAAGGCTCCAAGCAAGCATGCCACAGTCCCATGTCGGGTGCCAAATGTCACAGGGTGAGAAAAATGTGCAGTTAGTCTGGAACTCGAACAGGGGACCCCTTGCTTACAGGACGATTGCTCTACCGACTGAGGTATAACTGGCTGCCTGAAATATATCTTCTCCCCTAACGTGACCAAGTCCGAACTGTGACATTATTACACCCCCACAAAGTGGAAACTCATTCTCGAGTTCTGGATGTACATAATCAGGTCCCAGAAAAGTCACAAATTAGCTATATAGCTAAATCTAGCTATATATAGCTAGAAGTAGCTATAAAACCAATACCAATAATGCAAAATATGTGAAAACAAGATGCAAAATTGTCATAATTACGTCCAAAAGGTTTATAAGATGAAAGACAATAACACAAATCCAAGATCTTTGTAGTCACATTTTCAATAACTGTGGCAGTATTTTGCAATAAATCATCACTGAATTTTTCACTTGTGATAATTATGGTAGTATATAAGACAAATTTATGAATGACTAATCGCAGAAATTCGCAACATGTATTGAAACTGAAACTGCATAGATCTCCATTTTTTGTGATTGTCTTCTGTCTCATAAACCATTTGAATGGGATAATAATTATTTTACATTTAATATACACATATGTTAAACAATTGTTATTGGTTTTATAGCTATTTCTAGATATATGTAGCTAGATTTAGCTATATAGCTAATTTGTGACTTTTCTGGGGCCTGATAATGTTGATTGCGTCGTAAGACTGACTAAGCAAGCATGGCATGGCTCCACTTTGGGTGCCAAATGTCACAGTGCGAAAAATGTGCAGTCAGTCCGGGGCTCAAACCGAGGACCCCTCGTTTATAGGGCGAGTGCTCTACCAACCAAGCTAACCGGCTGCGTGACACATCTTCTCCCCTAACGTGACAATGTCCGTACCGTGACATAAATACCGTTCTTATTTAGTGTTCATATTAATTACCGGACCTCTGAACTGCCATGACAGCCCTGCACGGTTACCGGATTCCTATAGTCATTTCCTTTAGTAATTTACTTACTTAAGACTCTGATTGGAGATGGCTGTCTTGCCTGACTGATTTTATTAAGAAACCGAGCATAATTCATTGTAATGTACTTTGTATACTTGTTTCTTTGTGAAAAACAATCGTCTTCTCTTCAAGGTCTACAAATGGAGTATTTCAATATAAGGGAAGTAAGTCTGCATTTGTTAATTAGATTGGTACCCGTATTTAGAATAAGTCGGAAACCAGGTTTATTTTTGAAATTGAAACCCACAATGCAACACGATTGAATTTCCGCACGCATGCGCACGTAAAGCGGAAGTTCATTTCGCAAAAGTAGCAAACAAAACCTAACGTTAATAGTTTTAAATATTCATTAAATGTAGATCTAACGCAGAATCAGCTATGGCATTATTAGCAGGAAAGCGTAAAGAATGGGTGTTAGAAACGGTTGATTTGTTAAGACAGAGGAAAGCTCGTCCAGACTTCGAGCGAATCAGCCGCATGCTAGAACGTTTTCACGGCCTGACTTCTAAAGAAAGTAAAGAAAGTTTAGAGGCCCTTGTAAACGAAGGGAAAATACTTAAAGTACATTTTAAAGGCAACATTAGTTACAGGCGTCATGCTTCCGCTGATGGTAACCGTTCAAATCAGCCTAGTGAGCCGGCAAAACATACCACAAGTCACAGAATTATCCAGGCAATTAAAACAATAACAAAGCAAACTGGGGATGGGGTAACGTTTACAGAGTTGGAACAGTGGCTCATCTCTAAAAACCCAGACACAAGGCTTGTAAAACTGAGACTACATACAGCTTTATTAAGAGAAATTGATGCAAAGCGGGTGACAAAGCTTTCTGACCACTGTTATGTTTTAACAGATAGTCTTCCAAGTGGTCAAAAAGCAAAAGAATTAAAACCAAATGCTTCACCAAAAACATTGAAACATAAGCCCAAGGCTTCCAAACAAACTGCACTAAGTGACACTATAAATGCAAGTGAAGAAATTGATGAATCAAATGATACAGACGATCCTAAGCGAGGACGACCATTATCAAAACGAAAGGTCATTACTCCTATAGTTTGTAAATTTGTAATTATTTTAGTTGTAACCAATTTCTTGCTGCATGATCAGTAAATACAAAACTGAATTAAAAAAGACTGAATTACCTAGCTAGAAAATCTGGGTTCAGATTTAAATGCACTATAGCGTCTTTGAACTGAAAAGCAACCGTACTGAAATTTAATGAGAAATTGTGTTTGAAATCTGTCGGGTGATAACTTTAGGTTGTTTCTAATCCCCATACCCTACATCCATATTCGGGAACAAATGGTTTTTTACAGAGAATGGCGGAAGAGTATGTAAACCGCAGTCTATTTTTACAAATTTATTTCACGGTTATTTATATAATACTAATATAATGTTAATAAATCATGAAATATATTAAATAATTTAATGGCAGATTTCTTAATTTGGGGATTTTTATGTGTTCTGCAGCTTTTTTTAATTTCATAGTCGTAGGTATTGGTATTAAAACTTCTAAATTTATGGTATAACCCATACGATAGTAATCTCAAAACTAAGAAATCTGCAGTTATATTACTGGATATATGGTATACTGGTATGATATGAGGATTAGGAACAAGCATAACTTTATCAAATCAAATACTACAGACTCCTTTTACTGGTCTTTACTTTAATATTATATAGGAAGTGTCTAACTATCCTAAGTAATCAGTTAGTTTATGAATTAAGTATGTCAATAGCAGAATCTTATCAATATTTAATTATGTCAGTTTAAAAATGCTGCTGCTTATGGATGCGAAGTCTCTGTCGCTGTTTAAAAAATGCTGTAATGTTGTTATTTTCTGACGTAATTGTGCCTAGACAATTTGATATTGACATATAAGAAGTCTAGATGAAATGTTACGTTAGAGGAAGTAAATTATTATTAAATAAGCTGAAAAAAAAAACACCTGTTATCGTGAGCTGCTTGATGGATCCTCATTACACTTGGTCTATAGTATCATTGAAAGGTCCTCTTTCATGTTTGTTCAGAAGTGGGCACTTGACCCTTTTAGAGGCCATTAGAGATAAAAATAGAATTACCTTTAAACAACTTCTTTCGAACTGCTTGATGGATCTTCATCAAACTTGGTCTGTAGCACCATTGTAAGGTCCTTTATCAAATTTGTTCAAATGTGGGCACCTTAACACTTTGGGGCTGCTAGAACTGAAAGTAGAAATACCTCTAAACGACTTCTTCTCATGAACCACTTGATAGATCTTTATCAGACATGGTCTGTGGTGTTATTTTAAGGTCCTCAGATTTGTTCAAATGGGGACACTTGGCCCCTTTCAGGGGGTGCTTGAGCTAAAAACAGGAAAAAAATTTACTTCAATCTTCTCATGAACTGCGTAAATGATTTCCATAAAAATTGATATATACAATCATTTTAACTTTTAAGGGCCTCCCTCAAAATTGTTTAATTGGGGGCACTTGACCTGTTTCATGTTTTTGTGTGCTGGAAACACAGATATTACCATTCATTATTCAGTGTGTCATAATTGTACAAGTCATACTTGTATTCAAGATCAAATAGACAAGGTCAGGTGAGCTACTTAGGACCACTTTGGCCCTCTAATGTTGCAAAAGTATGCCCTATTTTGACTTAACAGATTTTAGTGGTTTTTCATTGTATGTAAGTTGGTACCTCAGTACCAACTAATTGGAATGGGTTGAAAGTTGACGCACTTGTTCACTGAGATGGTCTGTTGCAATTTTACAAAATTACCCCCCCCCCCCCCCCTTTTCAGCTTAGCAATTTTTGGTTAAGTTTTTGTATGTACATGTAAGCTAGTGTCACACTTGTTCACAAAGATGATCTGACATGCATTGCACATGTTCCAAAACTCCAGTTTGCAGTTTTACAAAATAAGCTTTTTTGTGCCCCCCCCCCCCAAATGAGTGGTGGGGGCATTGGGGGCATATATAGATTGAGTCTTATCCGTGTGTCTGTCCGTCTGAAGTTCGTGACGCGCCTAGCTCAAAAATTATTTGATATAGTTTCAGGAAACTTTGCATGAGTCTTAATCAGGATATGAACTTGCGCACCTCCTATTTTTCGTCTGGCTCCGCCCTCTGTTTCCGGAGTTATTGCACCTGAAATAGTAAAAAAAATGCATATTTTCACCTAGTGACGCGCCTAGCTCAAAATACGTTTCATATAAATTGATTAAACCTTGCATGAGTCTTTATGATGATATGAACTTGTGCACCTCCTATTTTTAGTCTGGCTCTGCCCCCAATTGCTAGAGTTAAGGCCCTTGAAATGGTTAAAAATGCACATTTTCACATTGTGACGCATCTAGCTCAAAAAGTATTTGATATAAATTGATGAAAACTTGCATGGGTCTTTATCATGATGTGAATTTTTGCACCTTTTATTTTTCGTCTGGCTCCACCTCTTATTTTTAAAGTTATGGCCCCTGAAATAGTCAAAAATGCACATTTTCACCTGATGACGGGCCTAGCTCAAAATGCATTTCATATAAATTGATTAAACCTTGCACGAGTCTTTATGATGATATGAACTTGTGCACCTCCTATTTTTAGTCTGGCTCTGCCCCCAATTTCTAGAGTTAAGGCCCTTGAAATAGTTAAATATGCACATTTTCACCTTGTGACGCACCTAGCTCAAAAAGTATTTGATATAAATTGATGAAAACTTGCATGGGTCTTTATCATGATGTGAACTTTTTCACCTTCTATTTTTCGTCTGGCTCCACCTCTTATTTTTAAAGTTATGGCCCCTGAAATAGTTAAATATGCACATTTTCACCTAATGACGTGCATAGCTCAAAGAGTATTTGATATAAATTGATGAAAACTTGCATGGGTCTTTATCATGATGTGAACTTTTGCACCTTCTATTTTTCGTCTGGCTCCACCTCTTATTTTTAGCTCGACTATTCGAAGAATAAGTAGAGCTATCCTACTCACCATGGCGTCGGCGTCGGCGTCACACCTTGGGTTAAGTTTTTCGTACCAGTCCACATTTTGACAAAGTCTTTTGAGATAAAGCTTTGAAACTTTCAACACTTGTTTACCATCACCATGTCCAGTTATAGGCAAGAGCACATAACTCCATCAAGGATTTTGGCTGAATTATGGCCCTTTTTGACTTAGAAATCTGGGTTAATATTTCGTACCAGTCCACATCTTGACAAAGTCTTTTGAGATAAAGCTTTGAAACTTTCAACACTTGTTTACCATCACCATGTCCAGTTATAGGCAAGAGCACATAACTCCATCAAGGATTTTGACTGAATTATGGCCCCTTTTGACTTAGAAATCATGGTTAAGTTTTTCGTACAAGTTCATATTTTGACAAAGTCTTTTGAAATAAAGCTTTGAAACTTTCAACACTTGGTTACAATCACCATGTCCAGTTATAGGCAAGAGCACATAACTCCATCAAGGATTTTGGCTGAATTATGGCCCTTTTTGACTTAGAAATCTGGGTTAATATTTCGTACCAGTCCACATTTTGACAAAGTCTTTTGAGATAAAGCTTTGAAACTTTCAACACTTGTTTACCATCACCATGTCCAGTTATAGGCAAGAGCACATAACTCTATCAAGGATTTTGACTGAATTATGGCCCCTTTTGACTTAGAAATCATGGTTAAGTTTTTCGTACAAGTTCATATTTTGACAAAGTCTTTTGAGATAAAGCTTTTAAACTTTCAACACTTGGTTACCATCACCATGTCCAGTTATAGGCAAGAGTACATAACTCCATCAAGGATTTTGGCTGAATTATAGCCCTTTTTGACTTAGAAATCTGGGTTAATATTTCGTACCAGTTCATATTTTGACAAAGTCTTTTGAGATAAAGCTTTGAAACTTTCAACATCTGTTTACCATCACCATGTCCAGTTATAGGCAAGAGTACATAACTCCATCAAGGATTTTGGCTGAATTATGGCCCTTTTTGACTGAGAAATCTTGGTTAAGTTTTTCGTACCAGTTCATATTTTTTGTAAAGTGTTTGACATATGGCTTTGAAACTTTTATCACTTGTTTAGTATAATAGTCTCTATTCTGTAGGAAAGAGAACATAACTCTGTCATCTATTTTGGCTGAATTATGGCCCATTTTGGACTTTGAAATTGGTTCTGTTTCCATACAAGTCCATGTTTTGTCAAAACTATTTGACATATGGCTTTTAAACTTTGAACACTTGTTTATCATTATGATTTCCATCTGTAGGCAAGAGTACATATCTATTTTGACTGAATTATGGCCCTTTTTGGACTTTGAAATTGGCTCATATATTGCCATTTAGTGCAAGACTTATCGAAATCAAAGTAATACAGGAACATTGTTTGTCTAATCTATTTATTTCTTTTGTCTGAATATCCGTGGAAATATTTTGACACCATTCTTCAATCAATTCTTCGAATAGTCGAGCGCGCTGTCATCAGACAGCTCTTGTTTAAGTTATGGCCCCTAAAATAGTCAAAAATGCACATTTTCACCTAGCACAAAAAAGTATTTGAAGTAAATTCATGAAACCCTGCATGAGTCTTGATTATGGTGTGACCTTGCACACTTGGCATTCTCTTGAGAATCTTAATGCTAATTACAGAGTTATGGCCCTTGAAATAGCCAAAATAGTTGATTTTTTGGTTGTGATGCTCATAACTCAAAAAGTATATGGCCTAGACATGCTAGAATAACGAATCCTTTATATAAAATTTTGTTGAGGCTATATCCCCTTAAGACAACAAACATTTGAATCATTACCCCTTATTTGTGACATATGTACCAGTGGGGGGCACACCCTGTGTCCTAAAGACACATTCTAGTTTAACTTCTTTATTCATTCAAATGTATTTAACTTTCTTAAGTGACAAGGCAGTTAATGTCAACCTTTACTGTTCTGTGACAGCTGTTATTTTTAAAAACAACAAGTGCAAAACAAACATCTAGATTTTGAAACAGTAGTCTGGCTACCAAAAAGATTATCTTGTCTTAGCTTTGGTTATTATACCCCCACCAAACATGTTTGAGAGGGGTATATAGGAGTCAGTTTTGTCGCGTCCCATCGCGTCCCGTCCCGTCCCGTCCCGTCACGTCACGTCCCGAAATCTATTATCTCAGTTATTACCAAATGGATTTGATTCAAACTACATGTTCCACCTTATCACCCACATCATGTGACACAAGGTGCATAACTCTTGACACCAAGTTTTCATGAATTATGTCCCCTTTTACTTAGAATTTAAGGTTAATTTTGTTGTATTTTCACTATATCTCAGTTATTACTAAATGGATTTGATTCAAACTTAAAATGGATGTTCCACCTCATCACCCACATCATGTGACATAAGGTGCATAACTCTGACACCATTTTTTTTTATGAATTATGCCCCTTTTTACTTAGAATTTAAGGTTGATTTTGATGTATTTTCACTTTATCTCAGTTACTACTGAATGGATTTGATTCAAACTTAAAACAGATGTTCCACCTCATCACCCACATCATGTGCCCACATCATGTGACACAAGGTGCATAACTCTGACACCAAGTTTTCATGAATTATGTCCCCTTTTACTTAGAATTTAAGGTTAATTTTGTTGTATTTTCACTATATCTCAGTTATTACTAAATGGATTTGATTCAAACTTAAAATAGTTGTTCCACCTCATCACCCAGATGATGTGACATAAGGTGCTTAACTCTGACATAAATTTTTAGCTCACCTGTCACAAAGTGACAAGGTGAGCTTTTGTGATCGCGCGGTGTCCGTCGTCCGTCCGTCCGTGCGTCCGTCCGTAAACTTTTGCTTGTGACCACTCAAGAGGTCACATTTTTCATGGATTCTTTATGAAAGTTGGTCAGAATGTTCACCTTGATGATATCTAGGTCAAGTTCGAAACTGGGTCACGTGCTGTCAAAAACTAGGTCAGTAGGTCTAAAAATAGAGAAACCTTGTGACCTCTCTAGAGGCCATATATTTCACAAGATCTTCATGAAGATTGGTCAGAATTTTCACCTTGATGATATCTAGGTCAAGTTCGAAACTGGGTCATGTGCCGTCAAAAACTAGGTCAGTAGGTCAAATAATAGATAAACCTTGTGACCTCTCTAAAGGCCATATTTTTCAAGGGATCTGTATGAAAGTTGGTCTGAATGTTCATCTTGATGATATCTAGGTCAAGTTCGAAAGTGGGTCATGTGCGGTCAAAAACTAGGTCAGTAGGTCTATAAATAGAAAAACCTTGTGACCTCTCTAGAGGCCATATATTTCATGAGATCTTCATGAAAATTGGTCAGAATGTTAATCTTAATGATATCTAGGTCAGGTTCGAAAGTGGGTCACGTGCCATCAAAAACTAGGTCAGTAGGTCAAATAATAGAAAAACCTTGTGACCTCTCTTAAGACCATATTTTTCATGGGATCTGTATGAAAATTGGTCTGAATGTTCATCTTGATGATATCTAGGTCAAGTTCGAAACAGGGTCATGTGCGATCAAAAACTAGGTCAGTAGGTCTATAAATAGAAAAACCTTGTGACCTTTCTAGAGGCCATATATTTCACAAGATCTTCATGAAGATTGGTCAGAATGTTCACCTTGATGATATCTTTAGAAGTCAAGTTTGAAACTGGGTCACGTGCCGTAAAAAACTAGGTCAGTAGGTCAAATAATAAAAAAACCTTGTGACCTCTCTAGAGGCCATACTTTTCATGGGATCTGTATGAAAGTTGGTCTGAATGTTCATCTTGATGATATCTAGGTCAAGTTTTAAACTGGGTCAACTGCGGTCAAAAACTAGGTCAGTAGGTCTAAAATTATTAAATCTTTTGACCTCTCTAGAGGCCATATTTTTCAATGGATCTTCATGAAAATTGATCTGAATGTTCACCTTGATGATATCTAGGTCAGTTTTGAAACTGGGTCACGTGCGGCCAAAAACTAGGCCAGTAGGTATAAAAATAGAAAAACCTTGTGACCTTTCTAGAGGCCATATTTTTCATGAGATCTTCATAAAAATTATTGAGAATGTTCACCTTGATGATATCTAGGTAAAGTTCAAAACAGGGTCATGTACCTTCGAAAACTAGGTCAATAGGTCAAATAATAGAAAAACCTTGTGACCTCTCTAGAGACCATATTTTTCAACGGATCTTCATGAAAATTGGTCAGAATTTTTATCTTGATAATATCTAGGTCAAGTTTAAAACTGGGTCACATGAGCCCAAAAACTAGGTCTCTATGTCAAATAATAGAAAAAAACGACGTCATACTCAAAACTGGGTCATGTGGGAAGAGGTGAGCGATTCAGGACCATCATGGTCCTCTTGTTTATGAATTATGTCCCCTTTTACTTTAAATTTAAGGTTGATTTTGATGTATTTTCACTATATCTCAATTATTAAAAAATGGATTTGATTCAAACTTAAAATAGATGTTCCACCTCATCACCCACATCATGTGACACAAGGTGCATAACTCTGACACTGTTTTTCATGAATTATGCCCCTTTTTACTTAGAATTTAAGGTTAATTTAGATGTATTTTCACTATATCTCAATTACTACTGAATGGATTTGATTCAGACTTAAAATAGATGTTCCACCTCATCACCCACATCATGTGACACAAGGTGCATAACTCTTACACTATTTTTCTTGAATTGTGTCCCCTTTTACCTAGAATTTAAGGTTAATTTTGATATATTTTCACTATATCTCATTCTGATTGGCTTAGAGCCAAAGGGAAGTAACCTTTTTAGCTCACCTGTCACAAAGTGACAAGGTGAGCTTTTGTGATCGCGCGGTGTCCGTCGTCCGTGCGTGCGTGCGTCCGTCCGTAAACTTTTGCTTGTGACCACTCTAGAGGTCACATTTTTCATGGGATCTTTATGAAAATTGGTCAGAATGTTCATCTTGATGATATCTAGGTCAAGTTCGAAACTGGGTCACGTGCCATCAAAAACTAGGTCAGTAGGTCTAAAAATAGAAAAACCTTGTGACCTCTCTAGAGGCCATATATTTCACAAGATCTTCATGAAAATTGGTCAGAATGTTCACCTTGATGATATCTAGGTCAAGTTTGAAACTGGGTCACGTGCCATAAAAAACTAGGTCAGTAGGTCTAAAAATAGAAAAACCTTGTGACCTCTCTAGAGGCCATATATTTCACAAGATCTTCATGAAAATTGGTCAGAACATTCATCTGATGATATCTAGGTCAAGTTCGAAACTGGGTCACGTGCCATCAAAAACTAGGTCAGTAGGTCTAAAAATAGAAAAACCTTGTGACCTCTCTAGAGGCCATATTTTTCATGGGATCTTCATGAAAATTGGTCAGAACATTCACCTTGATGATATCTAGGTCAAGTTCGAAACTAGGTCACGTGCCGTCAAAAACTAGGTCCGTAGGTCAAATAATAGAAAAACGTTGTGACCTCTGTAAAGGCCATACTTTTCATGGGATCTGTATGAAAGTTGGTCTAAATGTTCATCTTGATGATATCTAAGTCAAGTTTGAAACTGGGTCACGTGCGGTCAAAAACTAAGTCAGTAGGTCTAAAAATAGAAAAACTTTGTGACCTCTCTAGAGGCCATATATTTCATGAGATCTTCATGAAAGTTGGTCAGAATGTTCACCTTGATGATATCTAGGTCAAGTTCGAAAGTGAGTCACGTGCCTTCAAAAACTAGGTCAGTAGGTCAAATAATAGAAAAACCTTGTGACCTCTCTAGAGGCCATATTTTTCATGGGATCTGTATGAAAGTTGGTCTGAATGTTCGTCTTGATGATATCTAGGTCAAGTTCGAAAGTGGGTCATGTGCGGTCAAAAACTAGGTCAGTAGGTCAGATAATGGAAAAACTTTGTGACCTCTCTAAAGGCCATATTTTTCATGGGATCTGTATGAAAATTGGTCTGAATGTTCATCTTGATGATATCTAGGTCAAGTTCGAAACAGGGTCATGTGCGGTCAAAAACTAGGTCAGTAGGTCTAAAAATAGAAAAACCTTGTGACCCCTCTAGAGGCCATACATGTGAATGGATCTCCATAAAAATTGGTCAGGATGTTCACCTTGATGATATCTAGATCATGTTTGAAACTGGGTCACGTGCCTTAAAAAACTAGGTCAGTAGGTCAAATAATAAAAAAACCTTGTGACCTCTCTAGAGGCCATACTTTTCATGGGATCTGTATGAAAGTTGGTCTGAATGTTCATCTTGATGATATCTAGGTCAAGTTCGAAACTGGGTCACATGCGGTCAAAAACTAGGTCAGTAGGTCTAAAATTATTAAAATCTTTTGACCTCTCTAGAGGCCATATTTTTCAATGGATCTTCATGAAAATTGATCTGAATGTTCACCTTGATGATATCTAGGTCAGTTTCGAAACTGGGTCACGTGCGGTCAAAAACTAGGCCAGTAGGTGTAAAAATAGAAAAACCTTGTGACCTCTCTAGAGGCCATGTTTTTCATGAGATCTTCATGAAAATTAGTGAGAATGTTCACCATGATGATATCTAGATAAAGGTCAAAACAGGGTCATGTACCTTCGAAAACTAGGTCAATAGGTCAAATAATAGAAAAACGTTGTGACCTCTCTAGAGACCATATTTTTCAATGGATCTTCATGAAAATTGGTCAGAATTTTTATCTTGATAATATCTAGGTCAAGTTCAAAACTGGGTCACATGAGCTGAAAAACTAGGTCACTATGTCAAATTATAGAAAAAATGACGTCATACTCAAAACTGGGTCATGTGGGAAGAGGTGAGCGATTCAGGACCATCATGGTCCTCTTGTTTTAACCTTTGTACCGAGTTTCTTCCCCTTAAATTCCAGGAATTAGTCTATTTTTAGAAATCCTATTTTTAGATTTTCAATATTTTAGGTATTTTTCTAACTTTTTAGCTCACATGTCACAAAGTGACAGTGTGAGCTTTTGTGATCACGCAGCGTCCGTCGTCCGTCGTCCGTGCGTCCGTCCGTGCGTCCGTGCGTCCGTGCGTCCGTGCGTAAACTTTTGCTTGTGACCTCTCTAGAGGTCACATTTTTCATGGGATCTTTATGAAAGTTGGTCAGAATGTTTATCTTGATGATATCTAGGTCAAGTTCGAAACTGGGTCACGTGCGCTCAAAAACTAGGTCAGTAGGTCGAAAAATAGAAAAACCTTGTGACCTCTCTAGAGGCCATATTTTTCAAAAGATCTTCATGAAAATTGGTCAAAATGTTTACCTTGATGATATCTAGGTCAAGTTCGAAACTGGGTCACGTGCCTTCAAAAACTAGGTCAGTAGGTCAAATAATAGAAAAACCTTGTGACCTCTCTAGAGGCCATATTTTTCATGGGATCTGTATGAAAGTTGGTCTGAATGTTTATCTTGATGATATCTAGGTCAAGTTCGAAACTGGGTCAGCTGCGGTCAAAAACTAGGTCATTAGGTCTAAAAATAGAAAAACCTTGTGACCTCTCTAGAGGTCATACTTTTGAATGGATCTTCAGGAAAATTGGTCAGAATGTTCACTTTAATGATATCTAGGTCAGTTTCGAAACTGGGTCATGTGCCTTCAGTAACTAGGTCAGTAGGTCAAATAATAAAAAAAACCTTGTGACCTCTCTAGAGGCCATATTTTTCATGGGATCTGTATGAAGATTGGTCTGAATGTTCATCTTGATGATATCTAGGCCAAGTTCGAAACTGGGTCAACTGTGGTTAAAAACTAGGTCAGTAGGTCTAAAAATAGAAAAACCTTGTGACCTCTCTAGAGGCCATATTTTTCACAAGATCTTCATGAAAATTGGTCAGAATGTTCACCTTGATGATATCTAGGTCAAGTTTGAAACTGGGTCATGTACCTTCAAAAACTAGGTCAGTAGGTCAAATAATAGAAAAACCTTGTGACCTCTCTAGAGGCCATATTTTTCATGGGATCTGTATGAAAGTTGGTCTGAATGTTCATCTTGGTGATATCTAGGTCAAGTTTGAAACTGGGTCAGCTACGGTCAAAAACTAGCTCATTAGGTCTAAAAATAGAAAAACCTTGTGACCTCTCTAGAGGCCATACTTTTGAATGGATCTTCATGAAAATTGGTCAGAACGTTCACCTTGATGATATCTGGGTCAAGTTCGAAACTGGGTCACGTGCCATCAATAACTAGGTCAGTAGGTCAAACAATAGAAAAACCTTGTGACCTCTCTAGAGGCCATATTTTTCATGGGATCTGTATGAAAGTTGGTCTGAATGTTCATCTTTATGATATCTAGGTCAGGTTCAAAACTGGGTCACATGAGTTCAAAAACTAGGTCACTATGTCAAATAATAGAAAAAAAACGACGTCATACTCAGTTCAAAACTGGGTCATGTTGGGACAGGTGAGCGATTCAGGACCATCATGGTCCTCTTGTTTATTATAAGTCCTATGTAAAAAGTAAAAACATTTTTCCGTGGTAACATGGGTTGGTAAGACACTTTTTTGTATTCACTTTTAGTGTATCTCTAATATAAGAGATTTAATATATTTACTAGTATTACTATACTAGTATTACACTAGTTATGCCCCCCTTTGAAAAAGGAGGGGTATATTGTTTTGCAGATGTCGGTCGGTCGGTCTGTCGGTCGGTGGGTCGGTCGGTCGGTTGGAATGTAGACCAATCCGTTTCCGGATGATAACTCAAGAACGCTTGGGCCTAGGATCATGAAAGTTGATAGGGAGGTTGGTCATCACCAGCAGATGACCCCTATTGATTTTGAGGTCTGTATGTCAAAGGTCAAGGTCACAGTGACCCTGAATAGTAAAACGGTTTCCGGATGATAACTCAAGAATGCTTGGGCCTAGGATCATGAAAGTTGATAGGGAGATTGGTTATGACCAGCAGATGACCCCTATTGATTTTGAGGTCTGTATGTCAAAGGTCAAGGTCACAGTGACCCTGAACAGTGAAACGGTTTCCGGATGATAACTCAAGAATGCTTGGGCCTAGGATCATGAAAGTCTATAGGGAGGTTGGTTATGACCAGCAGATGACCCCTATTGATTTTGAGGTCAGTATGTTAAAGGTCAAGGTCACAGTGACCCTGAACAGTAAAACGGTTTCCGGATGATAACTCAATAACGCTTAGGCCTAGGGTCACGAAAGTTAATAGGGAGGTTGGTAATGACCAGTAGATGACCCCTATTGATTTTGAGGTCAGTATGTTAAAGGTCAAGGTCACAGTGACATCTGAACAGTAAAACGGTTTCCGGATGATAACTCAAGAAATCTTAGGCCTAGGGTCGCGAAAGTTTATAGGGAGGTTGGTAATGACCAGCAGATGACCCCTATTGATTTTAAGGTCAGTATGTTAAAGGTCAAGGTCACAGTGACCCTGAACAGTAAAACGGTTTCCGGATGATAACTCAAGAACACTTGGGCCTAGGATCATGAAAGTTGATAGGGAGGTTTGTCATCACCAGCAGATGACCCCTATTGATTTTGAGGTCAGTATGTTAAAGGTCAAGGTCACAGTGACCCTGAACAGTAAAACGTTTTCCGGATGATAACTCAAGAACGCTTAGGCCTAGGATCACGAAAGTTGATAGGGAGGTTGGTAATGACCAGCAGATGACCACCTTTTGATTTTGAGGTCAGTATGTCAAAGGTCAAGGTCACAGTGACCAGGAACAGTAAAATGGTTTCCAGGCAATAACTCAGAACGCTTGGGCCTAGTGTCAGGAAAATTGATAGTTAGGTTGGCCATGACCAGCAGATGACCCCTATTGATTTTGAGGTCATTAGGTCAAAGGTCAAGGTTACATTGGCCAGGAACAGTTAAATGGTTTCTGATCTTCTTGTCCAAAACCATAGGGCCTAGGGCTTTAATATTTGGTATGTAGCACAATCTAGTGGTCCTCTACCAAGATTGTTCAGATTATTTCCCTGGGGTCAAATATGGCCCCTACCCTAGGGTCACATGGTTTATATAGACTTATATAGGAAAAACCATAGGGCCTAGGGCTTTGATATTTTGTATATGACATCATCTAGTGGTCCTCTACTACGATTATTCAAATTATTCCCCAAGGGTCAAATATGGCTCCGCCTTGGGGGTCACATGGTTTACATATACTTATATAGGGAAAAACTTTGAAAATCTTCTTGTCCAAACCACAAAGACTATGGCTTTGGTAATTTGTAATGTAGCATCATTTAGTGGTTCTCTACCAAGTTTGTTCAAGTTATCCCTCTTGGGTCAAATATGGCCCCGCCCCAGAGGTCATATGGTTCATATAGACTTATACAGGGAAAAACTTAGAATCTTCATGTCCATAACTTACATCATTCAAATTTGGACCACATGTATAGTTTTGAGTGGCAAGATGAACCTTGACATGAGTTGACTTGGATCTTGACCAAGTGACCTACTTCCACATTTCTGTACCTACAGCCTTCAAATTTGGATCACATGCATAGGTTTGTGTACTGAAAAAAACTTTGACCTTGTTATTGACTTAGTGACCTACTGTCACATTTTTGATGGTACAGGCTTCAAATTTGGACCACATGCATAGTTTTTTGTTCCAAAATAAAATTTGACCTTGATTTTGACCTAGTGACCTACTTTCACATTTCTCAAGCTACAGGCTTCAAATTTGAACCACTTGCATAGTTTTGTGTTCTGAAATGGAATTTGTGTTTACAGTGAGCATATAATTTCTGTTCCTTGTGCAATTACTGAATGCATCAAGGGGGGCATTTCGTGTTCGACGAGCTCTTGTATGACTTATATGTGGAAGCCCAGGATGAAGTACTCCAAAGTATTTTTAAGATTCCTTATGGTTGCCATTCTTCTGTGACAAGACCGTATGGTGGGGGTATGAGTCACTCCTGTGACAGTTCTAGTTTTGTCTGATAATCTTCGATTGACCTCACAGAAGTGTGCCACTTTAAAAAAAATGTTTATTAGATAATTTATTTATTATGTTAAATAACAAGAGATGGTCAGCATTAATTTTAGCTTTATTCACAATTATAAACATTTCCTGTTTGTTAAAGTTAAGGAATATCTTCACCTCAATATTATATTGGTATTCATTTAATGATAGCATGAAATAATACTCGATTTCAGAATAAAGTGTTTCACTATAACCAGTGATCTTTACTTGGAATAAACACCAGACATAACAGTTGATAACTAGATTATTGTTAGCAGGTGAATCGGGCCCGGATCCAGAAATATTTTATTGGGAGGGCACCAGAGTATAACGAAGGTGTCAACAGCGAGGTGCATGGCGCCAGGTTAGGATAGGTTCAGAAGGGGGCCCCTCTGCAGCTCACTTGTGTTAGGGGTGTCGGGGGTTTTCTAACTAGAATTTTTTTACATAAGATATAGGTATAAAATGGTGGCCTCTGGTGCATTTTTTGGTCTAAATTTTGAGTTTGGTATGGGATACACCCTCATTTTAGGGGGACGGTCAAGGGACATTTTGAA
Organism: Mercenaria mercenaria; assembly: GCF_021730395.1. Lineage (NCBI taxonomy): Eukaryota > Metazoa > Mollusca > Bivalvia > Venerida > Veneridae > Mercenaria > Mercenaria mercenaria. The sequence continues at coordinate 62,494,358 of NC_069363.1, read as the reverse complement.
ATATAGGTATGAAATGGTGACCGCTGGTGCATTCTTTGGTATAAATTTTGAGAAAATATTATTTCTTTGCCAGAAATATTCCACTTCTCAGCCAATTGGGGGTAGGGGGGAAAGGTGTCACAGGCCTCATGGGCAAGGCCCTGGATCTGGGTCATTTGCAAGGATTCTGGCTTGCTAAAAGCCACATGTATATGGACCATAATTTTTTAAGAGAAAAGGGGGCATGATTGTGTAAAATGTCAACAGCTTCAGGAGTTGTCTCCTTTGAATGAAACATAGGGTCTGAACACAAACTATTACAGGGAAAAACTTATTTAAAAGTGGTAAATTTTGTGATGGGTTTTAGCAGTATTCAATTGAAATTTTTTTCTGTCTACACTGCAGAAAATAAAGAAGACTCATGGACCGGACTTTGAGGACACTCTTCAGCTACGCAGACTCAACAGTCGAGAAGGCTCAAAGAATGGAGAAATCACTTGTGACTTTTGCTCCTGTACTGCTCAATCTAATCATGAAGGAAAACAAGAGCCTTTACTTACATGTAAAGACTGTAGTGCTAAAGGTAGGTCATGAGTTTGGACGTGAAGTGCTGTGGTGATGTGCCAGGCTATTTGCCTGGGGTTGTGGGTTAGAACCGCCTGTGTGAGTAGAAAGTTTTGCCGTAGTGCTGTTTCAAGAACAATTTGTTTTGTGGCAAGTTGCTAAGATACCAGAAAGTTGTCATTTACATTAAGTGTGATCTGTTTGTGATGTTTGGGTCTGCCATATGAGGTTATATCCAATTTAACTGTTTTATACAGAACATTTTTGAGTTCAGGAACTATTAGATCCAAAAACTCTCTGAACATCATTTTGAGACTGGGACTCTTAGGTGTCTGCAATACTGTTTGAACATTTTGGTACACTGCTGTTACTGAAGTGAGAGCTCATGTTGCTCATCCAGATAGTTGAAATATTGTGCAAGAATACCAGTTAACACTCTTGTCATCCTGAAATAATACACAAGAACAGAAGTTAGCTCACTGTCATAATGGAAATAATTATATGGAACAGGTTTACATATTCGCAATACCTTTGCCGAAAAATGTATGTTAACTCACTGTCATTATTGAAATACATCACAGAACACAACATACCGGTACATCTTGCTATGAATAAAACAGTTCACAACAGAACATACTTGTTGCTGTGAATAAAATAATGCACAAGAACACAAGATACTTGTTGCTGTGAATGAAAAATAATGCACAAGATACTTGTTGCTATGAATCAAATAATGCACAAGATACTTGCACAAAACATAGAGCTCCAAATTTGGCTATCCCTATCGGGCCTAAAATAGTCAAACGGCAGCATGTCAATACATGCGATCAGCTGTTTAGACGGAATAAAAACTATGACTACACAAAACACAGTATACTTATTGCTATTACTGAAATAATGCACAAGAACAAAATATATTGCTGCAGTGACTGAAATAATGCACAAAATGACATGCTAGCTCACAGCTATTACTGAAAAGATCACCAAATGATAATAACCCAACAACAATAAAAGAATGTGAGCATTTGATTGGAAATAGGCAAAATGTGGTTTTTACATGCCGTTTTTCAAAGAATTTTTATTGGCATTTTTAAGTTAGCATGATCGTTAGGGGCGACTAATAGGGTCTTAACACTTGGTTTCGCTGTAACTCTGTGATTCCAGCAGGTATGCAAATTTTGATTCCATACCTCATGTTTTTATTTCGATGTAAATGAGATGTGAAACCAAAATTTGTAGTCCTGTTTGGCACCATATAACCTATACTGTGTTGGTGCGCCGTAAAACCCCAAAAAATAAATAAATTTAAGTTAGCAAATTGCTGTATATTACATTTATTTTCCAGTTCACCCATCATGCATGGATTATAGTGAAGAATTAGCAGAAAGGGCCCTGAACTCTCCCTGGCAATGTATGGATTGTAAAACTTGCTGTATTTGTGATGGGGCTGAAAATGATGTAAGGCATTACGTTTACATTTGTCCTTTACTTTTCCATTGAAAATTATGTTCTTTCTGTATGAACAGCAAATGGAAAGGCTACAACGCTGCTTTGAAATGTGTGCAATTTATAATACATAATTGGAAAGGAAAAATATTGTGAATATAAGAAATGAAACTATTTTTTTCGGAGTTCATGCAAAGTGAATGACATATTAGGATTGGCAAATTATTATGCCCCCCTTCGAAGAAGGAGGGGTATATTATTTTGCAGATGTCAGTCTGTCAGTCGAAATGTAGACCAATCCGTTTCCGGATGATAACTCAAGAATGCTTGGGCCTAGGATCATGAAACTTGATAGGGAGGTTGGTCATCACCAGCAGATGACCCCTATTGATTTTGAGATCTGTATGTCAAAGGTCAAGGTCACAGTGACCCTGAATAGTAAAACGGTTTCCGGATGATAACTCAAGAACACTTGGGCCTAGGATCATGAAAGTTGATGGGGAGGTTGGTCATGACCAGCAGATGACCCCTATTGATTTTGAGGTCAGTATGTCAAAGGTCAAGGTCACAGTGACCCTGAACAGTGAAACGGTTTCCGGATGATAACTCAAGAACGCTTAGGCACACTGGCCTTCCAATCCTGAGGTCGGGGTTCGATCCCCAGCAGCTACTCAGGAATTTTCAGAAACGCTTTTCAGTGTTTCCCACCCAGCTAGAGGTGTACTGGTCAGGAACCCAGGCAATCCTTGCGTGTATCAGTGCTATACACTGGGCAGGTTAAAGAACCAGGCTGTCTATTCGCAACGAGCTAGGCTAAGTTAGCCGGACAAGCCTGTATCTGATTTCTGATCTCTCTGTGGGGGCTTTGTCTCACTCTGTCCCTCTGGTCAGATCGCTCTGTGTCTGTACTAGTAGAGGATGATTTCGCGCCCTGTGTGGCTGCAGTTGCTGTAAAGCGCCTTTGAACGTGTTTGTCATGAAAAGGGCGCTATATAAGTCTGGTATAATAATATTAATAATAATAGGCCTAGGGTCATGAAAATTTATAGGGAGGTTGGTCATGACCAGCAGATGACCCCTATTGATTTTGAGGTCAGTATGTCAAAGGTCAAGGTCACAGTGACCAGGAACAGTAAAATGGTTTCCGGGCAATAAATCAAGAACGCTTGGGCCTAGTGTCAGGAAAATTGATAGTTAGGTTGGCCATGACCAGCAGATGACCCCTATTGATTTTGAGGTCATTAGGTCAAAGGTCAATGTTACATTGGCCAGGAACAGTTAGACGGTTTCTGATCTTCTTGTTAAACATGAATCGCTAGTGTGATTAATGGATTTGCCAATCTTATTCTGTCGTATATTTTGCATGAACTCCAAAAAAAAAATCTTTTCGTACATAAGTTTTCTACTTTGTTTCATTTAAGGAGTGTTTAGTTGATATATCTGCAATTTAAAACAAAGGCACAATAGTGCGTACATGTAGCATATGTTAGCAGCTATATATTAAGGCTTATGTTTTACATATAACATTTAATGGCACTTTGTTAAGATAATTGAGCCGTGCCATGAGAAAACCAACATAGTGGGTTTGCGTCCAGCATGGATCCAGACCAGCCTGCGCATCCCGCAGTCTGGTCAGGATGGATGCTGTTCGCTTTTAAAGCCTACTGCAGTTAGAGAAACTGTTAGCGAACAGCAGATGCGCAGGCTGGTCTGGATCCATGCTGGTCGCAAAGCCACTATGTTGGTTTTCCCATGGCACGGCTCATATTTCTATGAGTGTTTGATTACTTTCAGGATTTGATACTGTTCTGTGATGCTTGTGATAAGGGCTTCCATATGACCTGTCATACACCAGCCGTTACGAACAAACCAAAAGGTATTAAATGAGCCGTGTCATGAGAAAACCAACATAGTGGCTTTGCGACCAGCATGGATCCAGACCAGCCTGCGCATCTGCGCAGGCTGGTCAGGATCCATGCTGTTCGCTTACAGTTTCTCCAACTCCAATAGGCTTTAAAAGCTAGCAGCATGGATCCTGACCAGACTGCGCGGATGCGCAGGCTGGTCTGGATCCATGCTGGTCGCAAAGCCACTATGTTGGTTTTCTCATGGCGCGGCTCAAATGTTTCAAGTATATAAACTACTTTCACCTTTCTTAAAGCTTCAGTGTAAACATTTGCATGCATATACATACTGTTTCTTCTATGCCAAATGTAGAATATTTTTTCCTTGGAACTAAAACCAAACTTATTAACAGCCTCAATAGCCTAGTGGTAGAGTGTCTGCTTCGAGTGCAGGAGGTTGTGGGTTCGATACCCAGCCGCATCGTACCAAAGACGTTAAAAATGGTACCAGTAGCTCCCTTGCTTGGCACTCAGCATTAAAAGGGTAACTGGCTAATCTTCTCTCGTACCCTTGTGGCGATGGATTCCATCAAGAATGAGGTATCGAGAGTGATTAATATAAGTTGTAGAACTTGCTTCACAGTAGGCCTAAAATAAATTAGTATAAACTAAACTTATACAAAACTATGTATCTCTGTAAAATCTAGGTCAAGTTCAGTTACATCTGGTTTAGACCAGTATCTCAAGAGCTACTTTCCTTGGTTAAAATTGAGTGTTGGCTCAATTACTATGTACAATATTAGTCTTTAAAAATCTAGGTTAAGTTTGATAACCAGTCAGTTTTGGAATATTACCCCTAGAATTATGGCCCTTGAATTTGTAAACTTTACAAAAATTATTAGTACCTGCTCAGTAACAACAGTACACTAAAAAACATACACCGAAAACACGCACCTAACATAACTGTTTAAATCAAAGGTTTTCATTAAATTTTGTTTCTTATTCTAGCACTCTTGCTTCCATGCAGTTTCATAAAGAAGAAAAGCATAATTGGGCATATTTATTTGTCAGAGGACACCCATGACAAAAATGAAAGTAACAAAATTACATAAAATTAGTTAATGTACTGGCTAAAAATGTCTAAGTATATTTTTTCTCACAGCTTAACCAAATTTATACAAAGTGTGTATCTTTATAAAATCTAGGTCAAGTTTGAGAACCAGCCAAATCGAATTAGTATCTCCAGAATTATTGCCTTTGAAGTGGTCAAAACTGATAGTTGATAACTATAGTATTTTTTATGTCGGCCATACTTTCACTGAAGATGTATTACTATCAAAAGTCAATTTAAATAACCAGCCACATCAAAGTAGTATCTTTAGAGTTATGGCCCTTGAATTTATCAAAATTGAAAAAAACTGACATTGTCCACTTGATAATTAGGGTATTTTATAGTTTAAATTGATTTGCTGTAAGAGTTGTATATTGTGACAAGTGGCACTTTTGCTAAGAGTTTGATCAAGGGAGATTACTGCTCATGTTTAAAGGTCAAATGGACATTACTTGTTGTTAATTTAAAAAGCTTTGTTACCTTATGAAGGATTGTAGATGATAGTCTTATGCAAAATAATTCTGCAAGTCATTCAGCTTAATTGCATCAGTTCATGGTTATAGCCATTACTAGAAGAAGAAACATCTAAAATCCAGCAAGCAAATATGAGTAGAAATCATAGAATAAAACTGTTTTACATTGCAAACACCTATGAACCAAAGATGATTCTGTATTAACTTTTATCTTTAGGAAAGTAGAAGGGTATTGCCCAAAGTGCATCAATTTTAAAAGCTCAGTTTTAAATGAAACTTCAGAATAAAAAATGAATTCAAATTTTAACATTTCAGGTAGTTGGGTATGCTCTCCTTGTAAACGAAGAATAGCTAAAGATGGCAATGACAAAAGTATGAAGAAGAAAGGTACGTTTTTTGCATGGAAAAGCTAATACAAGTCTGAATAGCTTGTAGTTCTAGTGTTCAGCCTGTGACTTGTAGATTGCCTGTATCTAAAAGCAAGTTGATGTATAAGGTCTGTGGATCTTCTCACTGTTAGAGGGGTATGTTTTCTTTGACGATTTGAATGATTTGATTGCCTTGATAGCCTTGTGGTAGAGCACCCACTTCAAGTACAGAAGGTCATGGGTTTGATCCCTGGCCACGTTGTACCAAAGATTTTAAAAATAGTACAAGTAGCTTCCTCGCTTGGCGCTCAGCATTAAGAGGATAGTACTAGGACTGGTCAGCCCAGTGTCAGTATAATGTGACTGGGTCGGGTATCATGTCAAGTGTCTATGGCGTGATATTCCAGTGAGGCAGCATTGTAAAGTTGGGCATTGTGCTCATTGCTACAAGTAAACACGGTCGCTTATATGACTGAAAATGATTATGTTATGAAAAAGATGTTGAACCTGAACACACACACTTGACGATTTGATAATAGACATTTTGTCGGAAGTCGTTTTGTATTCCGCCTCTGCTTATTTTGGAGAAGTTAGGAGTTACCCAAAATCTTGGAACACTGGCAGTTAAATGAAATGCCTGCCATTACATAATTGCAAATACTGTTGAAAAATAGTACTAAACCCTTAACAATCAGTTTTGATACAATGCGTAATATGATTTTTGCTTTTAAGTGATTAGTTTGTAGTCTCTGTTAAGAACCAAAACACTAATGATAGAAACATGCAGAATGTATCCTCTGGAATAAATATTTGCAAGTTTTAACTGACAATGTAAATAAATATTTGCAAGTTTTAACTGACAACTAAAATAAATATTTGCAAGTTTTAACTGACAAATTGTAAGTTTTATAAGTATTTGGCTAGTTTAGTAAATGGAAATATTTATAAAGGAAAGATTACCAGTATCATTTGGACTGCCTTAGCTATTTATTGCAACTGTTCCACTACCTGTGTTCATGAGAGTACAGAGATGGAGGAAGATGAAAATCGGAAAGACTGTAAGTAGCATGATTTACAAATGTTTAACTATTTTACAGATGATGCAAAATCTGAAGCTACAAGTGATGGTTCCGGAAAGGAGGAGGAGACCTCAGCAAGGTTTCTCTATATTCTTTTTTTTTTGTCTGCATTAAGGAAGTAGCTCTGTAATAGTAATCAGCATTTTCTGTTCGACTTCACATGTGTTTTTGGCATTATCCAGTTGTTAGGAAAATGCAGTTTTATGTAATGGCTGAACAATGCAGAAATAACATACAGGAAAATGTAACTGTTTAGATGCGCAGCATTTGGCAACATTTTTCATTTGAAAGAGTTTAATGTATAATTGAAAATGTGTAAAAAAGTTTGAAAACATACAGTCTGGTGCCATAAAGAGTGCTACTGTATTTGATTTACTATTATGTATGAAAGACCTTTCAGAATGGAAATGAAATATTGGAATGGTGTTACACTTAATTCACACACAGTATAGGTTATTAGGTGGAAAAAATAACTCATTAGACAACTATGCTAAGTTATTCCATGGGACACATTACTTCCCATAATTAAAAACTGTTAAGATGAGCTAAACAGTAGATGAACCAGGGAAGCACTACTTCAAGATGCATGTATGGTGCCAAATATTGTAGGTTGTCGTGACATCAAGGCGTAACTGTTAAAACACAGTTACGCCTTGATGCCAAATATTGTAGGTTGTCGTGACATCAAGGCGTAACTGTGTTTTAACAGTTACGCCTTGATGTCACGACAACCTACAATATTTGGCACCACACATGCGTCTTGAAGTAGTACTTCCCTGGTTCATCTACTGTTCAGCTCACCAGTCACATAGTTATAAGGTGAGCTTTTGTGATTGCCCTTCGTCTGTCGACTGTTCGTTGTCTCCTATCAACAATTTCTTGTGAACACGATTTTGCAATCAATTTAAATAAAACTTGCACACAACTTGTATTGGCATAATTTCTCGGTTCTTTTCGAAAACTGGCCAGATCCCATCATGGGTTCCGGAGTTATGGCCCCATAAAGGGCCAAAATTTGCAATTTTGGCCTTTGCAGCCGTGTAGGGACTTCATTTATGGTTTGATTTGATACAAACTTGCAAAATATCTTTAACAACAATAGATCTTGGATTCCATGATGAATCTGTCAGATCCAATCTTAGGTTCAGGTGATACAGCCCCTGATTGACCCATAAAAGAGCCAAAATTTGTTAATTTTTACTTTGTGAACACGATAGAAGTGACATTTTACATTCAATTTTAACCACACTTTCACACAACTTAAGTCACAATAAGACCTCAGTTCCTTCTGAAAACTGGCTAGATTCCCTCATGGGTTCTAGAGTTACTGTCCCTGAAGGGGGAAAAACTTTTCATTTTGGCTCTTTCAGCCGTATAGGTTTCATTTATTCCTTGAATTGATACAATTTGCACAGAATGTTTATCTTGATGATCTGTTGGCCAAGTTCGAAACTGGGTCTTGTGGGATCAAAAACTAGGTCACTAGGTCAAATCAAAGGAAAAGCTCATTAACACCCTAGAGGCCACATTTATGACCCTGTCTTCATGAAACTTGGTCAGAATGTTTATCTTGATCATTCCAAGGCCAAGTTTCACAAGTGAGCAATATAGGGTCATCAAATCAAAGGAAAAGTTTGTTTACACTCTAGACGCTATATTAATGACCCTATCTTCATGAAACTTGGTAAGAATGTTTATCTTGATGATTCCTAGGCCAAGTTTGAAACTTGGTCATGTGGGATCAAAAACTAGGTCACCACTTAAATGAAAAGAATAGCTTGTTAACCCTCTTGAGGCCACATTTATGACCTGATCTTATGAAACTTGGTAAGAATGTTTATCTTAATGATTCTTTGGCCAAATTTGAAACTAGGTCATGTGGGGTCAAAAACTAGGTCACTACTCAAATCAAAGAAAAAGCTTGTTAACACTACTGAGGCCACATTTATGACCTTTTCTTCATGAAACTTGGTCAGAATGTTTATTTTGATGATTCCAAGGCCAAATTTAATAAGGTGATATAGGGTCATCATGACCCTCTTGTTTACCTATATGACATATTAGAAACCAAATAATATTTAGCAGAACCATGTTTTATCAACTCTCAACAATCTGAATAGGTTATATGCCTCATGTATAATTCACTCGGGCTATGCCCTGATGAAATTATTCTGCAACCATATAACCTTATCGTATTTGTGGATATGTTAAAACAGTTTTCTGTTGCATGATTATTATTTCTTAATTCCTCTTTATCCTAGCATACTTGACTTCTCGGCTGAAAATAAAAAAAAGGAACAAAAAAGATGCTTATACTGTAACAACCAAAAGTATTTTTGAATGTTTTATTCTACTGATCCAGGAAAGGCAACAAAAGAAAGATGAGTGGCCAGACATCTTCAACAAAACTGAAGAGACAGAAACTTAGCCCATTATCCAGTGAAAAGGCAGCCACCAGCTTTACTACAGGTACATGTCCTTAATTTTGATATACACAGTTTTAAGTTTATGATGAAAATGGGCTTATCTGAACTTTGCTCTCAGTGAGCTATTAAGTGTAGGGGGATGGTCTGTTGTTCATCTACAGTATTTTATCTTAAACATTTTCTTCTTTCAAACTTCAAAGTGAATTTAAAGTTATGCATGTAAAACTTATTTGAGCAGTTAGATCTGACCTAGAGTAAATCAGTCATAAAATCTTTATATTGAAAACTGAATGACTATATTTTCATATGTAAATACATACTAAATCTTGTATTATGTGAAGAGATGTTACCAGTTAGTGATTAAAGTGTTATATTTAAGCGACTACATTTAAAGGTCCATTACTAAAACCCGAACGAGTATTATATGAAAACCGGAGTTTGTAGCTGAGACTTCCTTTTTACTGAAAATATGGCCCACTGCATCGGTTCTGACCAAATAGTCATGAATATGTTCAAGAATAACTAACAAATAAACAAAAACTGTTGCCTATGTCAAACCGAAAGTATGCTTTCCGACTGCTTACGAACCCGTCGAGCATCTTCGGACTTTTTCGGAAGAACCCTCCGAAACGAGGCTATAATTTATAAATAGATGCAAAATATATCATATGCCCAAACGATAATGTGATTTTTACAAACTTAGCACATGGAATTCAACAATTTTGTAACTCACAAAAACTTCATGAAAATCATTCTTATAATACAGGTAATATACAGCTATACTACAAGTTTTCATAAGGACAATTCAGGCCCTTCCCAAATAAAAGTGTTTTTACAACTTCGTCTGTAAACTTTTTCAGTTAATCTCTTTTCAGTATAATTTGAAGAATATAAATGAGTAACTATCTTACACTGCAGAAACAAAGTATGATTGAAATTTACCTAAATACAATTATTTATGTACACATGGCTACATTAATTTAATAAGATTTTAGACATTAAACACATTGTCTTGGCTTAATATATGTCACTGTCAATTTTAAATTTAAATTTTGTACAGCTCATATTTTTCGTGCAAGTCGTGCATAATTGCCATCATGAAAATACAGTTATTTTGTTGCGCGTCTTAAATGGATATTCGTTTGAAACAATTTTAAAATTTCCGACCGATTACGGAAAAGCGATAAACACGAAAGTAGGACAAAATGACCCCCCATGTCAGTCTAAGAAAATACAGAAACAATCATTTGTTTCTCTGTACATGTATTGATTTCAAGGGAATATTGCATGGCTATCGTAATGTTTAGTACTATATTTCAAAATGTGTTGTCTTTTTAGCTCACCTGTCACAAAGTGACAAGGTTTGTGACAAGGTGAGCTTTTGTGATCACGTGGCGTCCGTCGTCCGTCCGTGCGTGCGTAAACTTTTGCTTGTGACCTCTCTAGAGGTCATATTTTTCATGGGATCTTTATGAAAGTTGGTCAGAATGTTCATCTTGATGATATCTAGGTCAAGTTCGAAACTGGGTTACATGCGGTCAAAAACTAGGTCAGTAGGTCTAAAAATAGAAAAACCTTGTGACCTCTCTAGAGGCCATATTTTTCATGAGATCTTCATGAAAATTGGTCAGAATGTTCACCTTGATGATATCTAGTTTAAAAATGAAACTGGGTCACGTGGGGTCAAAAACTAGGTCAGTAGATCTAAAAATAGAAAAACCTTGTGACCTCTCTAGAGGCCATATTTCTCAATGGATCTTCATGAAAATTAGTCAGAATGTTCACCTTGATGATATCTAGGTCAAGTTTGAAACTGGGTCACGTGTGGTCAAAAACTAGGTCAGTAGGTCTAAAAATAGAAAAACTTTGTGACCTCTCTAGAGGCCATATTTTTCATGGGATCTTTATGAAAATAAGTCAGAATGTTTACCTTGATGATATCTAGGTCAAGTTCGAAACTGGGTCACGTGCGGTCAATAACTAGGTCAGTAGGTCTAAAAATAGAAAAACTTTGTGACCTCTCTAGAGGCCATATTTTTCAAGAGATCTTCATGAAAATTAATCAGACTGTTCACCTTGATGATATCTAGGTTAAGTTCGAAACTGGATCACATGCGGTCAAAAACTAGGTCAGTAGGTCTAAAAATAGAAAAACCTTGTGACCTCACTAGGGGCCATATTTCTTAATGGATCTTCATGAAAATTGGTGAGAGTATTCAGCTTGATGATATCTAGATCAGGTTCGAAACTGGGTCATGTGCGGGTAAAAACTAGGTCAGTAGATCGAAAAATAGAAAAACCTTGTGACCTCTATAGAGGCCATATTTTTCATGAGATCTTCATGAAAATTGGTGAGAATGTTCACCTTGATGATATCTAGGTCAAGTTCAAAAGTGGGTCACATGCCTTCAAAAACTAGGTCATTAGGTCAAATAATAGAAAAACCTTGTGACCTCTCTGAGGTCATAATTTTCGATGGATCTTCATGAAATTGGTCAGAATTTTTTATCTTGATGATATCTTGGTCACATGTGCTCAAAAACTAGGTCACTATGTCAAATAATAGAAATAACGACGTCATACTCAGTTCAACACTGGGTTATGTTGGGATAGGTGAGCGATTCAGGACCATCATGGTCCTCTTGTTTTAAGATTTATGTCTATTCATCTGTCTTTATTTTGCACCTTTAAGCCACTTTATCTAACTAGTACTAACGTTTAATTTTATACAGATGGAACTGTTGGAGCTCCTAGTTTACCTACACCAGGTGTCACACCCACAGCTTCTCCCAAACCCAGTGATACATTCGAGTATGTACTTACAGTAGCCATATAAAAAGAGAAGGAAGATAAAAACATAAATATTTAGAATGAATATTATATATGCTGATATACAGAGCTGCAGATAATCATTCCAGGGTTTGTTAGTTAAATGCTTGGGTAAGACTACTTGGGTTAGATTAATAGTTTTCTTCATAGTTGCGAAAAAAGAACAAACAAAAAAGAAACAGCATGTCTGAAGTGATTTGACCACTGCCCCTGTATGGGGATGTTGCTGGTTACTTGCAGTGACAAGGTTGCAGGAGTGATGCATGGATGCATGGAGAAAATTACAACAAACACTTCGTTTATCTAGTAGTGGTAAATAGAATAAAAGTACAATATTTGCTAACATTTCAATATATCAGGGTACTTTAGTAATGGATCTGCTGTAACAGTCACCAACAGGCCAACGTTATGCTTTTGTCAGGTAGGAGAACACAGTTTTCTTCGGACCACCATTTCCTGTTCTCTGTGACGCTAAAAGATACTGTGTCTGAAAATACTTGTCGTCGTCACTGATTCATGTGGCAAGGTTGGCAGTTACATTGTACTTCCAGAGAACAGTATTTTACTGCTGCAGAATTAGGAAAACTGGTTAGGGTTACTGCCTGCCATTACATAACTGAAATGGGGTTAAACCCAAAGCAAAGAAAATGTCATCAACCTAACCAAGGTGACATTTAGAGTGCACAACCCAGGTCACTAGATTCAAGGCAGAAGTCACACTTGAAGGCTAAATGTCATAGTCATAACATTTTACCTTTTCTGTGTCAGAGTGGCATGTGTGTATTAATCACGTTCGGTGATAACTAGTTTACAATATTTGAACTGAGCAAGTGCTTTTATAAGTCCTCACACACCAAGCTGTTTTGTCAGTGTTCTATAGTTGACATTTTGTTAAATTCATATATCTCATATGGTGACAAGATGATTATAAACAAATGTGGCCATTTAAGGATTGAATGTGAAATAACCAGCTTTTCTAAGTCAATATAATTCCCCAAAATTGAAAGTTGTATATAGTGATGTCAAACAAACTGCATTTTTTATGTTTATAAAGATTAAATGGAAAGTATATCTTTCAGAATTATTTCCCCTGCAGAAAAAGTTAGATTGGAAAGTAGAGCCATTTTACTTAACCCATATCATGCTGGACACGACTGATTCTGTCTTTGCGACCTGTGTAGATCATGATCAGTCTGCAAATCTGTGCAGTCTGATCATGATCTACACTGTTTGCCATTCAGTCAGTATCTTTTTGGTAAGCACCCCTTTTAACAGTTAATGGTAGTCAAAATTGAAAGCTGGACAAGTTCATTATAGAAATTTAGCAGGGTTAGGGTTTAAAACAATCTCATAATTCTGATTGATTGCAGTTATGAGATGAAGATGTCACTGCTGGGACAAGGTGTTGCCATTACTGAGGACAAAACAACATATACTGATGCTTCCAACTGGAATGTAGACGATGTTGTCAAGTTTTTTGATGAGAATGGGTTTAGAGAACAATCACAGATTTTCAGAGATCAGGTACCGTATTCAGTATGTTCTCTGTTGTGATATATATAATATGAAATATTGTTACATTAACCATTAGCCTGCTGGCAGCAAGCGATTCTGCCTTTGGTCTGCACTAGTCGCTATTCATTCAGTAAATTTTCACTGAACACCCCTTCGGATATTAAATGGTATTGCCAAAATTGAATGATGGACCAGTCCATTTTAGAAATTTAGCAGGGTAAAGGTTAATTGCTGCTGAGAATGATCAAAATGTCACTTAGCAAATGTCATGTGACCGGTAGACAAAAATTTGTTTTAAGATGTACTGCTGAAAAATGCTTAGACTTTTGGCTATCAAACTTTCTCTAGCATGATTGTATATAATCATTAAGTTGCCCTTGTTTATTTTGTTTCTAGATATCAAAGGTCAAGGTCACAGTATTCTTGACACTGAAAATGGCACTTATCCAGTTACCTCTGACAGGACATCATTGGGGCATATTTGATTTACAAACAGCTCTTGTTACAATTTTGTTTTCTCTTTCTTTCATATTTATTTATTTACTCCAGTGTTCTATACATTTAAAGTATTGACAAAATCATCTACTTAATGGCCATTGTCGGACTGGCTATTTTCTAATGTCATACCATAGTGAACTCTTTTCATTGGCAACTCTGGTGAAATTGTACATTTTTTACATGACAGACGTGACTTCGGTAATGAATCGTAAGCAATTGAGTATTGTGACTTCTGAAATGCTCTTCCTTTGAGGTGGGATTAATATGCATCAGCTAGGAAATGTATTGGGACTACAAATATAGGAATTGAAATGTATTAGATCGTACTGGCAGTTGTCTACTTAACATTTTCCTCATGTATAAACAAGGGCATTTTGTGCCCCCACTATGAAGGGTGGGAGCATATAGATTTGGTCTTGTCCTTTTTGTGGTGTATTTCTTGTACGATGTGCATTGTTAACTTGAGAGCTTTTGGGAATGACAACACGCTTGTAGCTCAAGTATACAAGTCAAAAACGCTCCATGCGAGGAAGCCATCCTGCTGACTTGGGGAAGGTCAGTGGTTCTACCAAGCCAGGTGCCCACTCATGCCTGAAACAATGCCTGGGAGGGCACCTAGGGTTTTCATCAACCATCAAAAGCTTAGAACATCACCATATGACCTAAATTGTGTAGTTGCTATTTTTTTTGTTTGAAAAATGGAAGTAAATCTTTAGATAAGTATCTCTTAAGAATAGTTCTCTTTCCTACCATGCAACAATGACCGCAAGTTCTTCATTTGTCTTACAGGAGATAGATGGACCTTCCTTGTTATTGATGAGAAGAGAAGATGTGCTTTCAGCATTGGGTCTCAAACTTGGCCCGGCTTTAAAACTTTACCGCAAAATTGTGAGAGTTCAGCAGTGTAGCCAGGTTTTGCCAGTCTCGTGATACTAGTAATTTTGGGAAAATTGGGGTTTAGAATATCTTATCTATAGTTTGAAACATTAAAATAGAACTTAATGATTATTTTGTTAATAAATGATTATTTTGCTAAGTGAAGCAGAATTTGTATTTGAAAACTTAATGTTTATCCGGTGATAAATTTGGAGGAAATTGTTTTTTTTTCATTTGGTCTTTCATTTGCCTGACTGAGCGGAGTTGCCTGTTTCTAGAACAAGAGGAAACAATGCGGTGCATTCTTTTTGTATATCATATCAGATTTATATGTTTTGCGAGGAAAAAGAAATAAAAGGTTAAGACATTAAAGCCTGTTGGTGAGAGTTTGTTGCAATTATTTGTACAGTCCCACTTTATTATGCCCCAGGGTATATAGTTTTGCTCAATGTCTGTCTGTCTGCCTGTTGGACGGTAGACCATTTGGTTTCCAATCAATAACTAGAGAACACTTGGTTTCACAATGGCCAAACTTAATAGGATGATTGCCAGTGGACAATAGATGACTCCTATTGTTTTTGGTGTCCCTAGATCAAGGTGTCACTAACCTGGAGACTGAAAACAGTTTCCCCTCAATAACTACGTTTTGACCTTCAGTTGTCAAACTTAATGGGATGATTGCCTGTGGTCGCTATATGATGCCTATGTTTTCAGAGGTTAAAGTCAACAGCGTGAGACTGAAAATGATTTCTGCTCAATTGAAGAACACTGGTGTATGGTCTTAAAGCTTTTAAGGTGTCGGCTGCTCAGCCCAGAGTGGGTGGCGAGGGGGGGGGGGCAGTGCTGTGTTGGTTTGAGCCCAACTGGGGTCACGACTATGTCTTCTCATAACTAGTTCTGGTTTATCCAGGAAGTGGACTAGAGAATGATTCTGATAAGCCTGAAGCTTTCTTCACAATCAAGCCAGCTCCAGTTATACTCCGCACAAGTCTCAGCATCATCACCTTGATGAGCTAGATCCAATAATATTCCACACAAGTCTGCAGCATTGTCACCTAACGGAGCCAGATTCCATAATACTCCACAAAAGCATGTAGCTTCATTAGCAACATCTCTGAAACTATCTGTCTTGTCAAGTTTATTCAAATGGTTCACCTTGGCCCCTTATAGAGGCTGCCAGAGCTAAAGATAGAAACTCTTCTCATGAACCACTTGATGGATCTTTATCAAACTTATGTCTGTAGCATCATTATAACGTTCTCCACAATTTGCTCAAGTGGTGGCATTTGGCCCCATTTAGGGGCTGCTAGAGCAAACAATAGAAATACTGTTGAACAACAACTCGTGAATCAGATGATGGATCTTCATTAAACTTGGTCTGTAGCATCATTATAAGATCCTCTACCAAGTTTGAAAAATTGGGAACAGTTAAATGGTTCACCTTGGCTTTCACCTAGGGGCTGCCAGAGCTTAAAATAAAAATTACTTTAATCAATTTTTTCTCATGAACAGCTTGATGGATCTTCATCAAACTTGGTTTGTAGCATTATAGGGGGCATCTGGTCCCTTTTAGGGGCCACTAGAGATAAAAATAGAAATTCCCCATAACTACTTCTATCAATGAATTGCATGATTGATCTTCAGCAAACTTGGTCTGTAGCATCATTATAACATCCTATTTCAGGTTTGTTCAAATAGAGATGTATGGTAATGCAATCCAGTAAATATAGAAAAATCTTTTGTGTCCCAATTTGGTTAAGACTATGTATGTAAGCTAGTATCTCAGTAGCCACTCCTGAGAATGGATTTAAACTTCATACATTTATTCATGATGATAAACTGACTTACATTGCACAGGTTCAATAACTCTGTTTTGCCTTTTTAGCTCACCAGAGCCAAAGGCTCAGGGTGAGCTATTCTGACCAGTCATCACCGTCCGGCGTCCGTTGTCCGTAAACTTTTACTTTAAACGACATCTCATAAACCGCTAGGCCAATTTCATCCCAACTTCACAGGAATGTTCCTTGGGTGAAGCTCTACAAAAATTGTTCAAAGAATTGCATTCCATGCAGAACTGGTTGCCATGGCAACATAAAGGAAAAACTTTAAAAATCTTCTTCTCAAAAACCAGAAGCCCTAGAGCTTAGATATTTGGTGTGAAGCATTGCCTAGTGGACCTCTACCTAGTTTGTTCAAATCATGACCCTGGGGTCAAAATTGACCCCGCCCCAGGGGTCACTTGATTTTACATAGGAAAATCTTAAAAAATCTTCTCAAAAACCAGAAGCTCTAGAGCTTAGATATTTGACATGTAGCATTGCCTAGTGGACCTCTACTGAAGTTGTTCAAATCATGACCCCAGGGTCAAAATTGACCCCGCCCCAGGGGTCACTTGATTTTACATATGAAAATCTTCAAAAAAATTCTAAAAATAAACCAGAAAGCCTAGAGCTTAGATATTTCACATGTAGCATTGCCTAGTGGACCTCTACAAAATTTGTTCAAATCATGACCCCCGGGGTCAAAATTGACCCCGCCCCAGGGGTCACTTGATTTTACATAGGAAAATCTTAAAAAATCTTCTTCTCAAAAAGCAGAAGCCCTAGAGCTTAGATATTTGACCTGTAGCATTGCCTAGTGGACCTCTACTAAAGTTGTTCAAATCATGACCCCGGGGTCAAAATTGACCCCGCCCTAGGGGTCACTTGATTTTACATATGAAAATCTTCAATTTTTTTTTAAAAATAAACCAGAAGGCCTAGAGCTTAGATATTTCACATGTAGCATTGTCTAGTGGACCTCTACAACTTTTGTTCAAATCATGACCCCTAGGAGTCAAAATTGACCCCACCCCAGGGGTCACTTGATTTTACATAGGAAAATCTTCAAAAAATAAACCAGAAGGCCTAGATCTTAGATATTTGACCTGTAGCATTGCCTAGTAGACTTCTACAAAATTTCTTCAAATCATGACCCCTGGGTTCAAATTGGCCCCGCCCCATGGGGTTACTTAATTGTACATCTTCTATTCTAAAAATAAACCAAAAGCCCTAGAGCTTAGATATTTGACATGTAGCATTGCCTAGTGGACCTCTACAAAATTTGTTCAAATCTTGACCCCCCAGGGTCAAATTGACACAGCCCCAGGGGTTACTTGATTGTACATAGGGAAATCTTCATAAATTTGCTTAAAATAAACCAGAATGCCTAGATCTTAGATATTCGATATGTAACATTGCCTAGTAGACTTCTACAAACTTTGTTGAAATCATGACCCCCGGGATAAAATTGGCCCCGCCCCAGGGGTTACTTGATTGTACATCAGAAAATTTTTGAAAAAATTTCTAAAAATCATCAGTTTGACATTTGAAACATGTAGCTCATATTACTCAGGTGAGCGATCCAGGGTCATCATGACCCTCTTGTTTGACAAATCCCATTTTAGCTCGACTATTCAAAGAATAGGGGAGCTATCCTACTCGCCCTGGCATCGGCGTGAGTGTTAGCGTTAGCGTGAGCGTCACACAAATGTTAAAGTTTGCGTACCACCCCAAATATTTTCAAAGTCCATTGAGATATTGCTTTCATATTTTGCATACTTGTTTACCATCATGACCCCAGTCTGTAAAAAGGAGGAGGCAACTCTATCGAGCATTTTGACTGAAATATGGCCTCTTTTCGACTTAGAATATGCTTATTGCAAAGTTAAAGTTTTACTCATTGCTTATATTATACTATCAAGCACTGAGAATAGTCGAGCGCGCTGTCCGCTGACAGCTCTTGTTTGTTCACTTACAATAATTTTTTATGCCCCCGGCATCTACTGATGTGGGAGGCATATAGTGATTGTCCTGTCCATTCGTCCGTCCGTCCGTTCGTACAAGGTTAACCAAATGGTACTGTTTTGTCTAGCATCAATACAACTAACTAGAATGACTTGATACTAATGCAGATGTAACCTGTGACTATTCCTCATCTTCAAACATCACCTGACCTCAGTTTGACCTTGACTTTGAACTTGACCTCCTTTTGGACTTAGGTTGCTTTGTATCGACAAGGATGCCACGGGGGGCATCAAGAGTTTATTGAATGCAGCTACTTTTTTAGCTCACCTGAGCAATGCTCAGGTGAGTTTTTCTGATCGCTCAATGTCCGGCGTCCGTCGTCCGTCGTCTGTCGTCTGTCGTCCGTCGTCTGTCAACATTTAGCTTGTGTATGCGATAGAGGCTGTATTTTTCAATTAATCTTCATGAATATTGGTCAGAATGATAACCTTGATGAAATCTAGGCCGAGTTCGAAAATGGGTCATCTCGGGTCAAAAACTAGGTCACTAGGTCAAATCAAAGAAAAACCTTGTGTATGCGATAGAGGCTGTATTTTTCATTTAATCTTCATGAATATTGGTCAGAATGATAACCTTGATGAAATCTAAGCTGAGTTCGAAAATGGGTCATCTCGGGTCAAAAACTAGGTCACTAGGTCAAATCAAAGAAAAACCTTGTGTATGCGATAGAGGTGGTATTTTTCAATTAATCTTCATGAATATTGGTCAGAATGATAACCTTGATGAAATCTAGGCCGAGTTCGAAAATGGGTCATCTCGGGTCAAAAACTAGGTCACTAGGTCAAATCAAGAGAAAACCTTGTGTATGCGATAGAGGCTGTATTTTTCAATTTTTCTTCATGAATATTGGTCAGAATGATAACCTTGATGAAATCTAGGCCGAGTTCGAAAATGGGTCATCTCGGGTCAAAAACTAGGTCACTAGGTCAAATCAAAGAAAAACCTTGTGTATGCGATAGAGGCTGTATTTTTCATTTAATCTTCATGAATATTGGTCAGAATGATAACCTTGATGAAATCTAAGCTGAGTTCGAAAATGGGTCATCTCGGGTCAAAAACTAGGTCACTAGGTCAAATCAAAGAAAAACCTTGTGTATGCGATAGAGGTGGTATTTTTCAATTAATCTTCATGAATATTGGTCAGAATGATAACCTTGATGAAATCTAGGCCGAGTTCGAAAATGGGTCATCTCGGGTCAAAAACTAGGTCACTAGGTCAAATCAAAGAAAAACCTTGTGTATGCGATAGAGGTTGTATTTTTCAATTAATCTTCATGAATATTGGTCAGAATGATAACCTTGATGAAATCTAGGCCGAGTTCGAAAATGGGTCATCTCGGATCAAAAACTAGGTCACTAGGTCAAATTAAAGAAAAACCTTGTGTATGCGATAGAGGCTGTATTTTTCAATTGATCTTCATGAATTTTGGTCAGAATGATAACCTTGATGAAATCTAGGCCGAGTTCGAAAATGGGTCATCTCGGGTCAAAAACTAGGTCACTAGGTCAAATCAAAGAAAAACCTTGTGTATGCGATAGAGGTGGTATTTTTCAATTGATCTTCATGAATTTTGGTCAGAATGATTATTTTGATAAAATCTAGGCCGAGTTTGAAAATGGGTCATCTGGGTTCAAAAACTAGGTCACTAGGTCATATCACGTAAAAACCTTGTGTATGCGATAGAGGCTGTATTTTTCAATTGATCTTCATGAATTTTGGTCAGAATGATTGCCTTGATGAAATTTAGACCAAGTTCGAAAATGGGTCATCTCGGGTCAAAAACTAGGTCACTAGGTCAAATCAAAGAAAAACCTTGTGTATGCAATAGAGGCTGTATTTTTCAACTGATCTTCATGAAATTTAGCCAGAATGATTACCTTGATAAAATCTAGGCTGATTTTGAAAATGGGTCATCTGGGATCAAAAACTAGGTCACTAGGTCAAATCGAAGAAAAACATTGTGTATGCAATAGAGGATGTATTTTTCAATTGATCTTCATGAAATTTGGTCAGAGTGATTGCCTTGATGAAAACTAGGTCGGTTTTGAATATGGGTTATCTGAGGTCAAAAACTAGGTCACTAGGTCAAATTAAAGAAAAATCTTGTGTATGAGATAGAGACTGTTTTTTTCAGTTGATATTTATGAAATTTGGTCAGGTTGATTGCCTAAATGAAATCTAGGTCGAATTTGAATATGGGTCATCTGAGGTCAAAAACTAGGTCACTTGGTCAAATCAAAGAAAAAACTTCTGTATGTGATAGAGGCTGTATTTTTCAGTTGATCTTCATGAATTTTGGTCAGAATGATTGCCTTGGTAAAATCTAGGTCGAGTTTGAACATGGGTCATCTAGGGTCAAAAACTAGGTCATATATAAGAAAATGCTTGTTTTATCGCAAGAGACCAATTTTTTGGTCCAATCTTAATGAAAATTGGTCAGAATATTTGTTTCCATGAAATCACTAGGTCAAACATGTTTTACACTGTTATGGAGTGTTTCTTAGGTGAGCGACCTAGGGCCATCTTGGCCCTCTTGTTTTAATTACTTCCCTTTTATGTTACTATGAATAGCTTATTTTGTAACACTTTTGTTATTGGCCGTAGGGAAAAACCAAACCACTTTTCTGTGGTACAACATGGATAGTACCTCCAATTTCTAGGTGAATTTTGACATATCTGTATCTGCATGGTAAGGATTTTTTTGTTGACTTAGCTGGTATCTCAGTAACCACTTGTGGGAATGAATTGAAACTTCACACACTTATTCACTGTGATAAATTGACTAATACTGCAGAGGTTCCATAACTCTATTCTACTTTTTTACAAAATTTGGTCCCTTTTTCAACTTAGAAATATTTGGTTAAGGTTTTTATGTAAGCTGGTATCTCAGTACCTGCTAATGGGAATGGATTGAAACTTCACACACTTGTTCACTGTGATGATCTGACATGCAGTGCATAGGTTCAATAACTCTACTTTGCATTTTTACAAAATTATGCCCCTTTTTGTACTTAGCAGTTTTTGGTTAAGTTTTTGTATGTTAGCTGGTATCTCGGTACCTATTAATGGGAATGGATGAGTTTGTTTTGTGACCGCTCTGTAACTTTTGAACTGCTTGAAGGATTTCTAAGAAACTTGGCACAAATGTACACCACATCAAGACAACGTGCAGAGCATGTGCAGAGCATTTTTATTTAAGTTTTTGTATGTTAGCTGGTATCTCAGTACCTACTAATGGGAATGGATTGAAACTTCACACAATTGTCCATTGTAATAAGCTGATATGCAACATGGGTTCCATAACTCTACATGCCCCTTTTTGGACTTCAGTACGTTCAATTGACAAGACTGTTGAATAGTCGAGCGCTGGTATCCTCCGACAGCTCTTGTTTTCCTGACAATAACTTTGGCATGCATGGAGCAATCTTGTTTATATTTGGCATGAATGTTTAGTCCGCTGTAAAGGAGTGTTGTGCACAAATTCTAGGTTCCTAGCTCAAAGGTCACCGTCTCGGTAGCCTAGTGGTAGAGCATCCGCTTTGAGTGTGGGAGGTCGTGGGTTCAATCCCCAGCCGCGTCATATCAAAGACGTAAAAAATGGTACTAGTAGCTTCCTCGCTTGGCGCTCAGCATTAAGAGGATAGTGCTAGGACTGGTCAACCCGGTGTCAGTATAATGTGACTGGGTGGGGTATCATGCCACGTGTAAAGGAATCTTGTATATATTTAGCATGAATGTTTACCTCCATTAGGCAGAGTGTCACACACAAACCACAGGTTCCTATCTCAAAGGTCACGGTCACACTTAGAAGTCAAAGTTCATTTTAAAACTTATATGTGCCATAAGTAATAGATCAATCTTTATTTTATTGGCATAAATGTTCACCTCAATGAAACTGAGTGTCACATGCAAACCCCAAGCACCTACTCAAAGGTCACATAGTCATATAAGATCATAGGCCATAACTTTGCCGTGCATTGATCAGTCTTTTTTAGCTCCCCTGTCACGCAGTGACAAGGTGAGTTTTTGTGATAGCCATTTGTTCGTCGTCCATCCGTCCGTTCACAATTTCTTGTGAACACGATAGAGACCACATTTTGCAGTTGATTTTAATCAAACTTGCACACAACTTGTATTGGCATTATATCTCGGTTCCTTTCAAAAACTGGCCAGATCTCGTCATGGGTTTCAGAGTTATGGCCCCTTAAAGGGCCAATTTGCTATATTTGGCTTGTGAACACGATAGAGACCACATTTTGTCATCAGTTTTAATCAAACTTGCACCCAACTTGTATTGGCATAATACCTCGATTCCTTTCAAAAACTGGACAGATCCTATCATGAGTTCCAGAGTTATGGCCCCTTAAAGAGCCAAAATTTGCTATTTTAGCTTTTGCAGCCATATAGAGACTTCATTTATGGTTTGATTTGATACAAACTTGCAAAATATCTCTAACTACAATAGATTCTATGATGAATCCAATTGTGGGTTCCAGAGTTACGGTCTCTGATTGACCCCTGAAGGAGATAAAATTTGTTAACATAAATAGTGACATTTTACATTCGATTTTCACCACACTTACACAAAACTTAAGTCACTATAAAATCTTGGTTCCTTTTGAAAACTGGCTAGATTCCATCTTGTGCTCTTGAGTTACTGCCTCTGGAAAGGGCAAAATTTTCTATTTTTGGCCCTTTCAGCCATATAGAAGTTTCATTTATGCCTCGATTTGATACAAACTTGCACAGAATGTTTATCTTGATGATCTATAGGCCAAGTTCGTAACTGGGTCATGTGGGGTCTAAAATTAGGTCACCAGGTCAAATCAAAGGAAAAGCTTGTTACCACCATAGAGGCGACATTTATGACTGTATCTTCATGAATCTTGGTCAGAATGTTTATCTTGATGATTCCTGGGCCAAGTTCGAAACTGGGTCATGTGGTGTCGAAATCTAGGTCAGCACGCAAATCAAAGGAAAAGCTTGTTAACAATGTAGAGGCCACATTTATGACCCTGTCTTCATGAAATTTGGTCAGAATGTTCATCTTGATGATTCCTAGGCCAAGTTTAACAGGTGAGCGATATAGGTTCATCATAACCCTCTTGTTTTATTTAGCAGATTCCTTTTTTTGTGGAATTACTGTTACTTCCCTTTGTTGTTCTGTATATAGCATATTTTCTAACAGAGACCACTTTTCTGTGGTATAACATGGATGGTAAAGGTTTAGGTGTATTTTGACATATCTGTACCTGGTAAGGATTTTTATTGATGTTTTTAGATTTTATTTCTTTTGGGTACCTTAACCTATAAATGTTTTATGTGGGTTACCTTTAAATGTTTTATGTGGCCTACCCATAAACATTTTGTGCTCATGACATAATTATATATGTTTGGATGACAAAGCAAGAAGAAATGAAGACTACATCAAGTTTTTTACCTACATATGATATTAGATCAAGAATATAAAATTTTAGATGATAGCTACTTTTGTAAAATTTGTTTTTTTATTGTTTGTTTGTTTGTTTATCAGCTTGCAACATCTAGTAACTTGATACAAACAATACAGTTAAGGTTGTAGTATACTGTTAGATCTGAATTTGCATATGCCCAGCTTGAAAGATGTTAAGAATTTACAACAACATACAAAATATTGTTTAACCCTTACCCTGCTAAATTTCTATAATGAATTTGTCCATCTTTCAATTTGGACAGTACTATTAACTGTTAAAAGGGGTGTTAACCAAAAAGATACTGACTGAATAGCGAACAGTGCAGACCATGATCAGACTGCACGGATGTGCAGGCTGATCTTGGTCTGCACTGGTCGCAAAGGCAGAATCAATTGCCGCCAGCAGGCTAAGGGTTAAACCTCATGATAGAAGGTGTATTGGGGATATATTTGGGTCAAGCATGTCCATCCGTTAGTCCGTCCGTTCATACAACTGTCCATCCAGTATGCCTTCTGAACTGTTTGGAAGATTATCAATTGTTACTTAATCAAGGGGACATGAAGAGCAGACATCTTGGTCTGTAGGTCCAAGGTCAAGGTCACATGTGGAGGTCAGTGGTCAAATAGTGTAAATTCATGCCTGCTCCTTATTTTCTAAACCGCAGGGAGGAGTTTATTTTGTAAAACTAGCACCCATTATTTACCTCATCAAGACAACATGCAAAGTGCACAACCAGGTCCAAGGTTAAGGTCAGAACTGGAGGGTCAAAGGTCAGTTAACTTCATGTCAGTTCCATATCATTTAAACTGGTTGAAAGATTTTCATAAAACTAGCACAAATTGTACACCACATCAATACATGATGCAGATCTCGAGCATGTAACCCAAATCACTAAGTTCAAGGTCAAGGTCACACTTACAGGTCAATAATTAAACTGCATGAATCTTTCGGTGCATCATGGCTTAAAAGTTTGTTGCATATTTCTCAAAAAGTATTTGATCAAGAGTCATAAAATCTTATAGGAATATTATTCAGCATGTGAAGTTCTACACCAGGAGTTTTGTTTTGGATTTTTCCTCAGAAGACCAGATTTTTACATGGCCCTTGACTATGTCAAAAAAATATATACTAAGAGCTTAAAAGTTTGTGTCTCTCTAATCGAACAAAAAAAAAAAGTTCTGAAAGTGTTATAGGAATGATGTTTACAATGTGAAGTTGTGCACCTGGTGTATTATTTGGACCCTTGAATTCCTAACCTCACCCTCGCTCCTATCCTCTTGCATTTGTAGCTTGACAATTAGGAAATTTTCAAATAGTGAGCTGTTACTGTCACCCTTCAGTCTGTGTTACAAAAATTTTGCATGTTACAATAAAGCAGGTTTCTCAACTTTACTATTCCACATACTTTCAGACTTCACAATTACCTATTCGGCATTATGTGGTTACCTCACAGGACAAGTAACATAACTCTAGCCTTTATTTGATCAAAATAATGCCCCTTTCTAACTGAGATTTTTTTTGTTTTGAATGTGATCAGGTTTCTCGGAAACTACCTGATCAAATGCATTGTCTTTGATATCATAAGATGACCTCTCAGTAGACTACAGAGTCTTGGTACAGGCTTACATTTTGTCAATTTTTAAAGTTATGCCCCTTGTTAACATAAAAAGATGCAAGTTTTGAGCTGAGCCTGAAGCAGCTTTCTCAGAAACTGTTGTACTGAATGCTTTCAAATTCATTAAAAGTCTCTTGCATTCTGAGTCGGGTTTCATACAGTTTACAAAATTATGCCCCATTTGTATTTAACTATTTAACATTTTGGTAAAGCATTTGTATTTTAATTAGTAATATATCGAAGGGTCTCAAATAGTGCAAAGTACTGTCATTAGGCAGCTTTTCTTTCAGTATCAAAGTTTTTTTAGAGGGTTTCCATAAAAAAAATTTTAATTTAAAATTACTTCACAGAGAAAAACAGATGGTTAATGTCAAATTACACAAAATACTATGAAATGCTATTAGAAGTTCAATAGATTTGAATCTACTCAGGTGCCAGGGTGTACTACATCCTTAATTTGTACTGGTTCCTACCTGGTGTAATGGTTTTATATTTACTTTCCAGTTTCAAATTAAAATATTTACAAAATTTCTTTGTGTCATGTCTCGGTTTTTATGTTTGAAAGAATTTTTGCTGCAAAGTGATAAATTAAAGGTATAATGGTCTGTTATTTGCAAGTATTTTTTGTTTATGATATCAGCTTGGCTTGCAGACTTGAAACATGAGTGATTTATTGTTCAGGGAGAACACATCCATGTAATTGCAATATTTTGTTTACAAATATTTGACACGGTTTGAATTTCAGTTCTTTTTTTGTGTGTCGCTTTTTAAAAATTCACCTTGTGATGGTGTACGTATTATGATGTAGGCATTTTATATTTTGTTATATTTCTTCTATTTGTAGATTCACTGGTTTGATGTTTTGCAATTAAGCGCAGTAATTAAAGCTGTCATGTAAATGTACCAATTTCTCACTATCACAATTTAGGGGCCACCAGAGCTAATAATAGTAAGACCTTTAAAAGACTTATTCTCATGAAACGTTGGATGGGTCTTCATCATTATACGATCCTCTCCTAATTTTAGGGGCGGCTAGATCTAAAATTAGAAAAACTTTTTAACAACTTCTTTCCATGAACTACCTGATGGATCTTCATCTGACTTGATCATTATAAGGACCGCTCCCAGATTTGTTCAAATTATGACGTTTGGCCTGTTTCATGGGCTGGTAGAGCTAAAAATAGAAATACCTTTAAATTACTTTCTCATGAATGGCTGAACAGATCTTCATCAAGCTTGTTCAGAAGCATCATGATAAGGTCTTCTCCTATATTTCTTCATATTAGGGAGCTTGGCCCATCTTAGGTGCCACTACAGCTAAAAATAGAAATAGCTTAAAGTGACTTCTTCTCATGAACCGCTTGATGGGTCTTAATCAAACTTGGTCTTAATCAATGTATGAAATGCTTTTAAACATTTACTTCATTTCATGAACTGTTGATGGATTTTCATTGAACTTGGTCTGAAGCATCATTATAAGATTAGCTCCCAAATTATTCTAATGGGGCACCTCCAAAACACCCTCAACCTGTTCCAATTGTCTTTGTGTGTTTTTGCCCACCAGTTTTAAAAATTTAGCATTTAGTGGTGATATTGTTTGTCATCTGAAACATTTAGTGGTGATACTGTTCGTCATCTGAAACACAAGTTATGTTATCATCTTCTACTGCCTCTGGAACTTTTGACACCTGCAGCATATTATGGTCATGATTCAAACTGCACACTTGTAAGCCAGTTTAAGGTCTGAAAACCAATCAAGGGTCATCATGGTCCTCTTGTTATTAAAAACCAACTTGGTTGATTATTTTATGTAAAGTAATTGGTGCACTTTTCTTGGTATTTTAAGAAAACATTCTGTTTAAATTATGTAACCTCAAAAAATGTTAGAAACTGTAGACCAGACTTCTCATATTTTTGGGGTTCGATGTTTAATCACTGGCTAAAAATGTAACTACATTTTCTACTTGATTTTCATAAAACTTTGTCAGAATGTTTATATCTGTATTAAACCTAGGGCAAGATCAATACTGGGTTATCTAGGTCAAAAACTAGGTCACAAGGTCGAATTGTAGAAAGACCTTCGAAGAAGGAAGGGTATATTGTTTTGCAGATGTCGGAAGGTCTGTCGGTCAGTATGTAGACCAATCCATTTCCGCATGATAACTCAAGAATGCTTGGGCCTAGGATCATGAAAGTAAATAGGTGAGGTTGGTCATCACCAGCAGATGAACCCTATTGGTTTTGAGATCAGTATGTCAAAGGTCAAGGTCACAATGACCCGGAACAGTTAAACAGTTTCCGGATGATAACTCAAGAATGCTTGGGCCTGAGAACATGAAAGTTGATAAAGAGGTTTGTCATCACCAGCAGATGACCCCTATTGATTTTGAGGTCAGTGGGTCAAAGGTCTAGGTCACAGTGACCCAGAACAGTTAAACAGTTTCCAGACGATATTTCTAGAACGCTTGGGCCTAGGATCATAAAGGTTGATAGGGAGGTTGGTCATCACCAGCAGATGACCCCTATAGATTTTGTGGTCAGTAGGTCAAAGATGAAGGTCACAGTGACCCGGAACAGTAAAACGGTTTCCGGATGATAACTCAAGATTGCTTGGGCCTAGGATCTTGAAAGTTGATAGGGAGGTTGATCATTACAAGCAGATAACCCCAATTGAATTTGAGATCAGTATGTCAAAGGTCAAGGTCACAGTGACCAGGAACAGTAAAACGGTTTCCAGATGATATTTCAAGAACGCTTGGGCCTAGGACCATGTAAATTGATAGGAGGTTGGTCATGACCAGCAAATGACCCCTATTGATTTTGAGGTCATTAGGTCAAAGTTCAAGGTCACATTGGCCAGGAACAGTTGAAAGGTTTCCGGGCAATAACTCAAGAACGCTTGGGCCAAGGATCATGAAAGTTGATAGAGAGGTTAATCATGACCAGCAGATCAAGGTCAGTAGGTCAAAGGTCAAGGTTATAGTGACCCGGAACAGTTAAACAATTTCCAGACTATTACTTGAGAATGCTTGGGCCTTGGATGAAGAAACATGAAAGGGAGATTGGTCATGACCAGTAGATGACCCCTATAGATTTTGAGGTCAGTAGGCCAAAGGTCAAGGTCACATTGACCCGGAACAGATAAACCCTTTCCGGACGATAACTTGAGAATGCTTGGGCCTAAGATCACGTAACTTGACCATGACCAGCAGATGACCCCTGTTGATTTTTAGGTCAGATGTCAAGGTCACATTGAACCAGAGCAATTGAACTTTTGTTCACAGTGAGCAAATAATTTCTGTTTCTTGTGCAATTACTGAATACATCAAGGGATTCATTCCGTGTTCTACGAGCTCTTATTTGTTTAAAATCTAGGAAAAATTTGTTACTGGGTCACCTGAAAATAACTATATAGGCCCAAAGGTCAAATTATATAGAAACATTGTTAACAATTCAGAGACCACTTTTGATCAGATAATCATTAATCTTAATCAGAATGTTTATCTTTATGAAATCTAAGTCAAGTTCAAAAGTGGGATACCTGAGGTCAAAAAACTATGTCACTATGTCAAATGGCTGTGTAGTCATGGAGGCATTGAGGACCTGCGGCAAACCACATGTTTCATCGAGGCTACTGGTCTGACAGTGTAGTCGCGAACGACAAGAAGAAGAAGACTAGGTCAAATCATTGAAAAACTTAGTTAATGATCTACCTGATTTACATAAACATGGTGAAAAATGTTTCTCTATGAAATCGTTGCCAGAATAGATACAAGGTTATCTGGTGTTAGAACAAGGTCAGGTGAGCAATACAGGGCCTTCAGGGCTCTCTTATTAGTTTTAATGACAACCTGACATGCTCTAAAGCCTAAGGTTTCAACAAGTCATCAAAGAAAATGCAGAGTTTCATTTCCATATCAGGATGGGTTATTATTTTTCAGACAATAATTTTCACCCAACGCCATTGTGATCAAGGGTCATCTTCTGGCTAAAAGTCATCAATCTATGAAGTTTCGTGTCCAGCCCTAGATTTATTGATAAACCGTTTAATGCTAAGGACGATTGTTTCAACTGACCCAGTT
Organism: Mercenaria mercenaria; assembly: GCF_021730395.1. Classification (NCBI taxonomy): domain Eukaryota; kingdom Metazoa; phylum Mollusca; class Bivalvia; order Venerida; family Veneridae; genus Mercenaria; species Mercenaria mercenaria. The sequence continues at coordinate 62,464,354 of NC_069363.1, read as the reverse complement.
GTCAATACAGTACTCCTCTGCTCATGATGGGCAAGCATTATGTGAAGTACGATGTCTATAGACCAAAACCATTAGAAGTTGTTGATCAGAAACGTCCCGGTAGATCTAACTGGATTTGACCATTGCCCCACTCATTAAGTCAAAAGTGGTGCGTCTTTAAACTACATACATGTATAACCTTTAATGAAGTTTTGTGTGCATAGACCAGATTAAAACCAGTTTCAAACCAAGAGAATTTTTGGCATTGGCCTTTGGCTAACCGAGAGAAAATCTTTTAGCTATGTACAACTAAAATATGACATATATATATAGAACCAACATTCTAAGGTAAGTGATCGAAAACGCTTTTTAGTTTCAATGTCCACTGCACACAGCTAAAATACGAAGAAAGATCCGTCAAGAACCATTTTTTGTTTGCCAAACCTCTGGTGATACTAGGTAATACAAGGAATGGTGCGTTCCAGATGACGAGTAAATTACAAGTTTGATGACGGCAAATAACTGTATTTTTGTCTGGTTGAAGGAAAGTCAGTTCGGCAGATCGAAAACTGTTTAGAAGGAATGAAAAACGTTTATGAAACTATAAACATTACACACTTGTTTCGTATAGAAGTCTTTGAAAAGAAACCCTAATTTTCAGCCATATTATGCTTAGATACGTTTCTTAGATATTTAACGATTTGACTTAATTTGATATCTTAGTCATTTCATCCGTGCGTAAGAAAGGAAAACAGAGTTACTTGAAGAACTATCTGTATTAATTAGAAATTATCGAACTTCTTCATATTGTCATAGTTGAGCAAACGACATGTTTTCATGAAACGGTTGTATGTCATCAGCTTAGTTGTTTTAGATACGTCTACGAAGCCATATTGCGCAAAGATGCATATACATGTATTAAATGAAAACGAGACCAACTATAATCAAGACGCTCGTATGAAAACGTTGTTTAGTCTGTTCCTGTGCCGAATAAACAAATATTTTATGCATTTCACGTGCATGAAACTCAGTGGAATCGGTGTTTTTCATCTTCTTTTACATGCTTTACAACCTTCATAAGCAGTGTTTAATACTCGACCTGTCCATGCAGCATATCTTTTACAATAGCCATATAAGGAAGACATCCATCTGGCTTGCGGACAGTTGGTGTTCGAGTTTACAATAAAAATAACGAAACACTGAAAATGAATAACAATAACGAAATGAAGTGCAATAATGACAAAGTTTACAACTTTGAATAAAAATTACGAATGATTATTATATGGATATATATATATTTTAGCAACGTTTGACATGCCATATCAAATACAAATGTATGTGTAATTCAAGCGCCTATTACAATCGGACTTTTTGTTTGATTCAACGAAAAGGACCGAGGTTTTAAGAGTACCACGGAGATTGTTTCGATTGCTTTCTTTGCGATATGTATTTGGCAAGCTGAGAACCAGCTTGATGCTGATGGTATACCTTGGTAGTATATATGAGCCGCGCCATAAGAAAACCAACAGAGTGCGTTTGCGACCAGCCTGGATCCAGACCAGCCTGCGCAGTCTGGTCAGGATCCATGCTGTTCGCTAACGGTTTCTCTAATTGCAATAGGCTTTGAAAGCGACCAGCATGGATCCTGACCAGACTGCGCAGGCTGGTCTGGATCCATGCTGATCGCAAACGCACTATGTTGGTTTTCTCATGGTGCGGCTCACATTTTATAGTTTACAAATAAATGTTTTTCAACAGCTACAGTTTCAGGCCATTAAATCTAAATCAGACTAGATATGTGAAGCGTAGTGGGGCCGCTTGTTGATGAAAATGATCTGAATCAAAACTAGGACTCGTGTCACAAATGGGTAAAACTGGTTCAGGCGTTGACTTACTTAATGACTTTCTATATATATATGTGTCATTTTCCTCGTCTTTTAAATCAAAAATATGGTCAGAGCAGCTACAGATCTTTCAGTCATTTTGAGTTCATTTTTTAAAATTCACGTCCATCAGTTTACGTTGAACTGATTGCACTAAAACTTACTTTAAATGGTAGCCATGGCGGTAATGTAATAAAACTATTTGAAATAAAATTACTGAAGCATTTTTTTCAAAGCGAGTTTCGACCGGCCATGTCAATCAACCTGTCAGCTTTTCATTTCTTTTTTCAAGTAATATATATTAGTCGTCATGCTCAACGTCTTCTGTTAAAATGTTCTAATAAATATCTTTTACAACACTGTATTTGAAACTATTCTCCACACTGTCGCATAGAGTAACCAGTAATTCAGTAAATACTTTAAATCTCTTTATGCTATGTTACTATCGTGTTCTTTTTTTTCAAATTGTTTAGATTTGTTGAAACAGTGGTTCAAAATTTTCCTTTACCCCTTATCATGGTGGACATGATTGATTCTCTCTTTGCAACCAGTGTAGATCATGATCTGCACTGTTCGCCATTCAGTCAGTAGCTTTTTGGTAAGCAGCCGTTTAACAACTAATTGAGAGATGGACAAGGTTATTATAGAAATTTAGCAGAGTAACAGTTAGGCATTGCTATATGTTCTATATAAAATTAACAATCTTTTGAGAGTTGTAACACATAGTCATGCACATTTAAAAAAAAAGAATTACTAGCCTTATGTTCTTAAATGACCTATAAACCACCAAAAACACCAAGAAAAGTAGGGGTCATGTACCTTCTCAGACTTATGTTTTGTCTGACAGGTCAACACTATGGAATATCTTCCAAACTGACAGCCAGAATGTGGGTATGATCACATGAGTAATAAGGTTTGGTTACAATTCTATAAATGCCAAAAAATCTTGAAAGCTGCCAAGTTCAAGATGTCAAGTCCACAATGAAATAAAAACAGGAACTGACTTACATAAAACATGAAAATGCCTTATTGATGTATGTTAGGGTGACTTCGGCCAAGAAAGTGGTAACCCGGACCCAATTTTTAACGAGGCATGTTATATACCGAAATGTTCGTAAAAGTTTTTAGATTCTGAAAGTGCCGACTTTTGATGAAATAAACTTCTGGCATGCATCGTTTTGAAGAATTATTGCAACACACCTTTCGTGAATTGTAAAACATTTAAATTGTTATACATGTATTTGAAGGTAAAAAAAATATGTCAAAATGTCAAATTCCTCTTAAAAAATAAACATTTTACCCATTCATTATCACTAATTTGTAGTTTTGAAAATTAGAACTTATAAATCCTTGTGAAAGAATTCAAAGAATGGCAGTCTGTCAGTGCGGTGGAGTAGAAAACAGTCACCACTTCTTATTTGTATGTAGAGCTTATGACAACTGTCGCACCTCACTTCTGGCGAGTCTTGTCCCTATCACTAGAAATATTTGTGAAACTACCCTGCTCTTTGGTGACGACTCTTTATCTGATGAAGATAACATAGAACTATTTGCATCTGTCCAGAAGTATATTCTTGACAGTGTAAGGTTCACTAATAATTAACATTAACTTTCATTGTGACATGTGCTGTAATATCTTGATAACACCTGACATCCTTCTACGTTTTAACTTGTTCATCTGCAGGTGGATTATTTCTATTTTCATTATTTTTCACTTATTTTCATTTATTGATTTATTCCCTTTTTTTTCTACATATTTTTTCTTATAACTATCACGATTTGAAATTCTTTACTTCTCTTACTAGCACTTAACTTATTTGTGACTTCTGAAATATGACTGAACAGGCTGATAATATTTTGTCTTTTTCTTGGTAACTATAGGAATAAAAGAGCCTTGTATGATGTTAAGTGACTACAAATTTCTTACTAGCACTTAACTTATTTGTGACTTCTAAAATATGTACGAACAGGCTGTCAATATTTTGTTTTGTTCTTGGGATTTATAGGAATACAGCCTTATATGTTAAGTGTCTACGATTTTAAGAAACATCTCTTATCGTATATTTTCTTCTAAAATTGGATGTATTGCACAAGAAATATTATTCTGTTTTGTAAATTTAAGCCATGTTTTTTTTGTAAATATATAATAGAAGATTGACCTTATAAGTACAATGTGCTTTCGTCAATATTCTTTGCATGCAAAATGGTTACTGTACTATTGTTATTTGTGAAATTCATGCAATAAATATGTTTAAACTAAAGAATGGCACAAAAGGATTATCTGATACAAAGAATGACAATTATTGATGTTGTTGTAAAAGGTACTCATACTAATGTGACTTTATATCAGGTAAACAGAAAAGTACTTGAACATGTTGAAGAAGTTGATATGAGCCGCGCCATGGGAAAACCAACATAGTGGGTTTGCGACCAGCATGGACCCAGACCAGCCTGCGCATCCGCGCAGTCTGGTCAGGATCCATGCTGTTCGCTAACAGTTTCTCCAATTCCAATAGGCTTTAAAAGCGAACAGCATGGAGCCTGACCAGACTGCGCGGATGCGCAGGCTGGTCTGGATCCATGCTGGTCGCAAAGCCACTATGTTGGTTTTCTCATGGCACGGCTCATATGTATGTGTCTAATTTTCTTCCACAAGTTATGCAGGTATGAAAACCAAATGTTGTGGTCAGTTTCTAGCTCTATTTTATGTTTTGTAGTCCCCCAAGGATAGGGATGTTTTATCCATTATTATTATTATTATTATTATTATTGTTATTATTATTATTATTATACCAGATTTATATAGCGCCCTTTTCATGATCAATTTCACGTTCAAAGGCGCTTTAAATAGTTCAATTGCAGCCACACAGGGTGCATAATTTATCCTCTACTAGTACAGACACAGAGTGATCTGACCAGAGGGACAGAGTGAGACAAAGCCCCTATGACAGAGAGATCAGAAATCAGATACAGGCTTGTCCGGCTAACTTAGCCTAGCTCGTTGCGAATAGACAGCTGGTTCTTTAACGTGCCCAGTGTATAGCACTGATACACGCAAGGATTGCCTGGGTTCCTGACCAGTACACCTCTAGTTGGGTGGGAAACACTGAAAAGCGTTTCTGAAAATTCCCGAGTAGCTGCCGGGGATGGAACCCCCAACCTCAGGATTGGAAGGCCAGTGTGCAAACCACTGAGCTATCTGTCCATTGTGAGGTCAGAACATATTTAGTTCATTTACGGTAGTTGTTTTAAATTCTGTATATTAGTACATTTAATATCCCCCGCCGATGAAATCGGGAGTGGGGTATTGAAATGGCGTTGTCCGTCCGTCAGTGCGTGCGTGCGTGCGTCCGTCCGCAGCCATTTCTCAGTAACTAGCAGGTAGAATTTCATGAAACTTGAAATAAACATGAACTAACGTACTGCGATGATGCCCGTCAAGTTTTGTTTTTGAATTGGTCAATTTCCTTTAGAGTTATTGCCCTTTATTTACTGAAAAATGCCCAAAAATGTCTGTCCGCAGCCATTTCTCAGTAACTATAGCAGGTAGAATTTCATGAAATTTGAAATAAAGATGAACCAACATACTGCGATGATGCCTGTCAAGTTTTTTTGGTCAATTTCCCTTAGAGTTATTGCCCTTGATTTAATGAAAAAATGCCCAAAAATGTCCGTCTGCAGCAATTTGCAGTATGCTGCAAAGTGATGGAGCACATCATCCACAGCCAAGTCATGCAGCACCTTGAAGCACACAACATCCTGTCTGACAGCCAACATGGTTTTCGGAAGAAAAGGTCATGTGATAGTCAGCTTATCTTAACAATCCAGGACCTCGCTGCTGGGCTTGATGAAGGAGAACAAATAGATGCGATCCTCCTGGACTTCTCAAAGGCCTTCGACAAGGTACCCCACAAGCGACTCCTATTGAAACTCGACCACTACGGTATCAACGGGAACACCTACAAGTGGAATCAGAGTTTTCTCTCCAACCGCAGTCAAAAGGTCATTGTCGAGGGACATTCATCATCTTCCGCACCTGTGACTTCAGGTGTCCCACAAGGTACTGTCCTTGGTCCTTTGCTATTCCTTCTATACATAAACGACTTACCACAGAAAGTGTCGTCAACGTCCCGCCTTGTTGCAGACGACAGTCTCCTACACAAGAAAATCCGCACAGAGCAGGATGCTTCTGCACTACAGGATGACCTTGAACGTCTGCAACATTTGGAGAAGGACTGGCAAATGTCATTCAACCCCTCCAAGTGTGAAGTTGTCAGGATTACTAGGAAACGTAACCCAATCAGAGCCAAATACTCCATCCAAGGCCACGACCTAGCTGAAGTGACATCCGGCAAATACCTTGGAGTCATAATCAGCAACAACCTGACCTGGAACACACACGTCGACGACAAGACCAAGAAGGCCAACAACACACTCGGTTTTCTCCGACGGAACGTATCCAGATGCCCAAGGGAAACAAAGGCCATATGCTACACTAGTCTGGTCAGACCCATCATTGAATACGACGATGCTCCGGAGTGGGCCCTGCATATTAACGGAAGAAGAAGAAGAAGAAGAAGAAGAAGAAGAAGAAGATGATGATGATTTCTCAGTAACTATCAGATAGAATTTCATAAAACTTGAAATAAACATGAACCAGCATACTGCGATTATGCCCGTCAATTTTCTTTTTTTTTTGGGATTCAGTTTCCCTTTGAGTTATTGCCCTTTAATTGTTAAAAAATCCACAGATTTGTACATAACAAACCAACCAATTGGTAGAATTTCATTAAACTTCTTTCATTCTTTTCCATGAACATTTATTATAAACATGTGAAGTTGTGTACCCACACCTGGTCACCACCTTGCTTGGTCTAATATTTTATAGGAGCTGAAAAAATAAACATCGTCATATTTTCCAAAAAAATATATATAATTATATTTGGTTTTAAATATCAAAACTGAAAACAAATTAACACTATTACCTTGCTTAAACGCAAGAAAGATGCCATATATAAACTATCTCTTCAAACCCCTTGTTTAACAGTTGACTGATAACCTATCCCAAAAAGGGATATGGTAGGTTGACAAAAATGTCGCCCCCTTTTTCATTAGAGAAAGGGGCATTGATCCTGTGATGCGTGTATGTGGTCGCACGGTCACATTTTTTTTAAAACAGTGTCCCTTTCTAGTGTGGTGAGAAATGTTCAGTGGGAAGGACTCTAAGTGTGTTGGGGTTACAATTTCTCAGTGATCATATCTAATGATCAGTGTGAAGTGATCACAGCTCTGAGTACTTTTCACAGAACATGTAGTAGTGTTCACGGCACAGTGAGTACTACTTACTGGGTAGTGTTCACGCAAATGCAAGTGTGAGTATTGCTCATTAAGTAGAGTTCACGGCATTGTGAGTACTGTTCACTGAGTAGTGTTCACGGCACTGAGTATTGTTCACTGAGTAGTGTTCACATTACCGTGAGTACTGCTCACTGAGTAGTATTCACGTAACTGCTCACTGAGTAGTGTTCACGGCACCGTGAGTACTGCTCACTGAGTAGTGTTCACGGCACCGTGAGTACTATTCACTGAGTAGTGTTCATGGCACCGTGAGTACTGCTCACTGAGTAGTATTCACGGTACTGTGAGTACTGCTCACTGAGTAGTGTTCACGTTACCGTGAGTACTGCTTACTGAGTAGTGTTCACGGCACTGTGAGTGCTGCTCACTTAGAAGTGTTCACGGCACCGTAAGTACTGCTCACTGAGTATTGTTCACATTACCGTGAGTACTGCTCACTGAGTAGTGTTCACATTACCGTGAGTACTGCTCACTGAGTAGTATTCACGGTACTGTGAATACTACTCACTGAGTAGGTTTATCTATCCGATATTTGAGTTTTATGATTATTTGACATTTTGACCTTTAATTTGCATGATAATTTTAGGCAATTTATGTTCCAAAGATACCCATGAAATCTGACATATCGTAGTAAAATATTAAACAGAAAAAACAATTAAAATTTATATGAAAATGTAGACATGATGGTGTGTTTAAACATTGTAGTCATCATTACTTTTGTGGCGGCTATCTTGGACTCCATATTGGATTTCTCAGATTGCCACCATTTATGCAAACTCGTGCCGGCAGCTTGATAATTTAACTTCAGACCTTTACGAACATTCATGTATATAGCTTGCTTGTTAAAAACTGGGTGGCCTAATTGTCGCCCTACCAATATGTACGCGTACATGCATATTTTCATACGTGCACGTATATTTTGAAATGTTCGCGCGCGCAAAGCAGACTTTCGACCAAAATGGTACACCATAGTTTACTACTAAATGCGTTTCAGCAGCTACAGTTTCAGGTCATTAAAAGTTATTTTTAAACCTAAATCAGACCAGATCTGTGAAAAAAAAAACAGTAGGAGAAGACGTTTGTTGAAGAAATTTATCTAGGTTATTCCATACTAAACTGGTCCAGGATGTTATATTTAAATTTCTTTGTCTTTTAAACGAATGCAGACATACCGTTCATAATAAGGTCAGAGCCACTCAGTTATGTTCAGCAGCAGCGCAATAAACGGGCGGCTGTTTACAAGAAGTTTACCTTGCTAAATGTTAATGCCCTGCTTTAGTTTCCTATGAAGACATGGTGAGTTCATTTTTTAAAATTCACATGCGTCACTTTACCTTGAACTGATTGCACTAAAAGTTACTTTAAATGGTAGGCCTAAAATTATTTGAAATACGACTACTGAAGCATTTGTTCATAGCTCGTTAATTTCGACCGATTGCGTCAATTACCTTTGTCAGCTTTTCTTTTTTTCAGCTGGTATATTGATGTCGTCATGCTCCACGTGTTATATTGAAATATTCTGATGTATTTCTTTTACAATACTGTATTTGAAACTATCATCTTTGCTCATTATATACAGAAACCAGTAACTCAATAAATACTTCAGATTTCTTCATGCTATAATCTTCTATAATATATTTTTCGAATTATTTAAACTTTGTTAAAACAAAAGTGGTTCAAATTTTCCTTTAAAAAGAATTCCAAACGATTGTAAACATAAAGTATGGTTTGCAAACTTTCGTAAATATAACGTTATTTGAATTATTATTTTATTATTATTTGTTGCCATGACATAGGGCAAATGATTCATTGAAGCAAGGCGGTTTTTAGGTCATAAATATCATTAAAAAATCACCAACCGGTTGCACGGTGCACAAATCACGTGACTTGTAACGTTTCAACGGGGGTATCACGCCAAGCAGAATTCGTAAACAAAACAGTGTTTTTGGAGGTAAAGTTTTTTAAGATATGTTTTTGTAAAAGGACACCTAGCTGGTGCAAGTCCTTATAACAATGCGTACCTCCGGTGATATAACATTTGTCCGAGTCTGCTTTAGTTTTGCTGGTAACCTGGACAAACCGCAATGCTTCCACAGCAAGCGTATTTTCAAATGGCTTGAAAACTAAACCCAAGCAACTGTTTCTTGATAAACGACCAATTTGTTGTCACCGCTGCGTTCTGTTTGATATCTAAGATCATTTTTGTAGGATTTTCACTAAAAAAATGGCGTATTTCTGGATAGATCGCCGAACTCGAAAATTGTCCGTTCTAAAGTCCAAAAGCTCTCACAGAAAGCACTATTTCAAATCGCTATTTTCTCGTTCCTCTCGTTGAATGCAATGCCGCAATTAACGCAGGTTCCGTTTTTCCCCACCAACGCAATATTTTTTAAAGTTTACTGCACGTGGATAGTGACATTTTCAAGAAAATGTGGGTAACTCAAAAACATGCTTTCACAGCCAGTTACTTTAGACCAATGCTTTCACATCAAACACAAACCTCTAGCTGACAGTTTAACCATTTTCTATTGTTAATTTTTCCAAGAAGATAAAGCAAAATGATTCTTATGGAATCAGCCACCGATTATTTACTGTGTCTCGCACTTATGTAAGCTGTCGATAAAATCCGTGGAGACCGATTGATTCTTCCATTTTCCCGCAATGATTCAAGTGGCACGTGGCGTTTATAATGCATTGATCTAGTACTCATGAGTATTTCGTATGTGTCCGTTATTAATTTTCGGTGTGCGAACCTAAATAAAGACAATCCTTGGAAAAACAATAAAATACATTTATTTATGTATTAACTTTAGATCCATCTCGTAGTTGTAGCATCGAGTCCTCTGTGTTTCCATATCATTTTGTTTCTTGTATATGTCAACTAAACAGACACACTTATCATGATTTTCATTAATTTTCTTGCAAAACTATTCTACTATTCAACATTCTTCTTCATGTATAACAGTTCCGCAAAACCGTTATATGTAATATCGACATTTCGAACAATAATTTTTTTACTTCAATGTAATGGTCGTTTCATACTTACCAAAACTGAACCAGGAAAAGAAATTAATAGAGTGCATTTGCAACTAACGAGAGTTCCAATAATGAAAACGAGGCTGAAACAAAAACATGCTTGAATTGAGAACAAATTCTCTTAATAAAGATCACTTTTCCTTAAAACTAGTCGAATTTTTCTTTGCTAATACAAATACAATACAGTAAAACAATTGTACAGAATCTTCGTGATTCGCATGTTCATTAGTCACATGTATCCATTTCATTATCCAGTGGCGACGTAGTGTGATTGAAAACCACAGTAGTAACATAATTATCGTCGTCATCCATAGACAGGAATTTCTATATATTTGTGAAAGCACTAGCCTATTCCGAAACGTTTTTATATTAAAACATTTTTAAAGTTGCTAGGAAACCCGTATCATAATGATTCCCGACAGTCCTTGGTTTATAAAACAGCAAACTTTCTGACTGCAGTGTTTACACTCTTTCTGTGCAAAGCTTATTAAAGCTGTTGCGCATGTGTTTGTCTGTCGTATTGGTTATATTGCCAAAAGTAATAAGGATTAATAAGCCCGGATATGTATCAGTGCAAAGGTAAACTCTAATATTAGAACATCATTTTTTTCTCTCATGATTGATTATTTGCAGGGTGAATTTACCTTCTGTTAGTTTCAAATCATATTTTGTTGCGTGATTAAAGCTATTGATAGGTAGCCCTGCAGCGTTCTTTCTTTCTTTTTTTTTTTTTTTTTTTGCTTTAAACTATTATTGACAAAGTCAGCTGTTTTACGATGTTGTAAAAATTATGACTGGCGAATTATCTGATATCGTTTCCGAAGCATTATCCGTCTTATAAATTTCTGTTATTCGTTAAGGTAGTAAGTGGCCAAAAATGATTACAGTGTGTTAATTTCGCATTTTAGCCATTTTATAGAAATACAATGAAATATGTTTACTAAAACATGTATTTCGTGATATTCTAAAATCTGGTGACTAATTTCCAATAGATCATGTCCAATGAAATGTCAAGCCTAGTCGGCGTCCGGGCATAATACATGTAAACTTTAAAAAATGCCGTTGGCTCAACAGGACTTTTGCAAAACCGTATTTCTGTAGAAATTATGCTAGATTAATATAGATCTTCTATATATTTTCGTCACCTGACAAGCAGATTTTCCGAATATTTGGTTGAACGTGAGCGTAAGTTGTAAGGGGCCAGCCTAAACGAATGAACACGACTTAAATATGCGTAAATATCAGCGAATCTTATACGCCATACAGGATTTCAAAATGGAACGGAAAGCAGACGTTTCTTCAATCATTTCGGCTGGAAAACTGCACGTGCCTTCCACGACGCTCCTGTGGTATTGACCACGTGTTAACAGCAAATTTAGTATTTGCGTTATATCTTTTGATTATTCAAATGTTGTCTCGATACAACTAAATTCATGTGAAATCCAATTTGGAAAAGACTCTATGTCAAATAGGAATCATTTTGCTTTATCTACTTGGAAAAATTAGTAGTAGAAAGTGGTTAAACTGTCCGCTTATGATTTTTGCTTGGTGTGAAAGCATTTGTCTAAAGTAAATGGCTGCGACAGCATGTTTTTGAGTTGTCCACATTTTCTTGAAAATATCACTATCCATGTGTAGTTAACTGTGCAAAGTATTGCGTTGGTAAGGAAAAACGTTACCTGCGTTAATTGCAGCATTGCATTCAAAGAAAGGAACGAGAAAATCGTGATTTAAAATAGTGCTTTCTGTGAGAGCTTTTGGACTTTAGAACGGACAATTTTCGAGTTTGGAGATCTATCCAGCAATATGCCAAGTTTTGAGCGGAAATCCTACCAAAATGATCTTAGATATCAAACAGAACGCAGCGGTGGCAACAAATTGGTCATTTATCAAGGAACAATCGCTTGGGTTTGGTTTTCAAGCCATTTGAAAATATGCTTGCTGTGGAAGCATTGCAGTGTGTCCAGGTTACCAGCAAAACTAAAGCAGATACGGACAAATGTTATATCACCGGAGGTACACATTGATATAAGGACTTGCACCAGCTAGGTGTCATTTTACAAAAATATATGTTTAAAAACTTTACCTTCAAAACCATTGTTTTGTTTACGAATTCTGCTTGGTGTGATACCCCAGTTGAAACGTCACAAGTCACGTGATTGTGCACCGTGGGTTGAGAAAATTATAATTCATCCGTTGCATGCGACAGGACAGGGGCGTAGTCTAGAATCAATTTAAAGTCTAGTAAAGAGAGCAGTTTATGTAAGGCGCACCAATCATCTGTTTTTTCTAAATATCTGTAATAATAGCTGTTTACATTGTCATTTGGAAACTATCAAAATGTTCGTTTGCAAGCAAAAAAACCCAAAAGTTCTGATACTGGTTATATTTCGATTTTCATTTTCTTTATTAGTCCCCTTACAGACCATAGTCCGTCCACACTTTCCTGTCCGGTCTTCACAATGCTATTAATTACTGCTTTGAAAAGTTAAGTCCACACTTTGACAAGAAACATAATAATACGCTCGGTAGACAAGATCACACAGCTCTTTATCAAAATAACATAATAGCATGATCTGCGGACAAGAGCATATTTTGACATTTAATATAACAGGACATTATACGGAGAAGTTTACATCACACTTTGACTTGATAACATGGCCGCGTAACATAACAAAACATCGTTTTGACATGTTAACGCCACACTATGGCTAATTAACATAATAAAACACCGTTTTGACATGTTAACACCATACTTTTACAAGATAAGTAGTATTTTACACTTACACTTAATAACAGAGTTTTTAAACATAACAAGACACCGTTTTGACAAGCGAACACCACACTCATAATACACATAATAAGATGAAATAACATTAAATGCATATGACAGCTGCGGCGTTCCATAATAAACAGCCATACAGACTTGCTTTTTTCTTTAAATGTTAATTTACATTTTCGTCTAATTCATCACTGGACCGTGAAACGCTTAAAACGGATCGGAAACGATGTATATCGTTTATCCAGGAAGTTAAAGAATATATTATAAAGGCTACCACAGGCAATTGTTATGTCTTTTGCTCCCCATACCCCACCCCCCTCCCCCTGGTTCCTTTCTTAAGCGCGGGTGGTCGGTATAAGTCACCATTACGAATGGATGGAGCAACTTGCTTCCAGTCTAGCCCACTTACCTCCCAAGCATCCAGTCCATGCCGATTCTGCTCGAAACGATACTAATCTAAGTAAATAATCCGGCACTGAACACAAGAACGAATATAAGTTGCGACCAGGAACTGAACCAGGATTGCTTGTGCTGCAGTTCTTCTGCCTACCACCGCGTCACTGACCTCATCACAAACTTCTTAAATCAAGAAAAGCACTCATGCTCATGAGTGTGAGCCTGCAGTTTTCATCAGGAAATCAGCAAATGAAAAATTCCTACAATGGACCCGGGGATTTTTCATTTAACGACAGACTGACCTTAGAATGCATAATAATGTGATTTGCTCTAAGTAATAGAATTTCTAGTATAATGGTAAAAACAAAAACCAAGAAATCAACCGTAAGGGATATGAGATATTTAAGAGTGTTTGAACTTTTACTCGTTAATGTACTAATGTATGTATAATAATCAAAAAAGCATAAATATAATACAAAATAAGGTCAGGATGATTTGAATATACTTCTTGAAGCGTGCAGAAAGATTATTGCCAATTTATGTAAAACAGCCTTTTGGTAAATAAAAGCAATCAGTCTCCCGCCGAAGACGGCTTACACGCAAGAATGGTATGAAAAATTAAAACACGACATTTCGATCGCTCTCAAAACGGATCCTAGATAAAACAGTGTCACAAATTCGCAATATAAAGGAATTCTGTCTTTCGTATAAAAATTGGGAACGCGAAACTTTAAAAACCAGAGGACCAATCACACTTTAAACGTTTTTCTAAATGCTTATCGGAAGAAATAAAACCACTGTTACCGACTTTAATAAATTCATATCAAAAATGTTACACGGAGGAAAAAAATGTCAATGAAGCAAACAGATTGAAACAAAATCAGCAGGGGTATTTGTAGATCAAACCAAAGCTTTTGACAGATGCGAATGGCAATGAATCAACGTGTGCCTTAGGCCATACCAAATTGATATGTCGTTCGTCGGAACTACCGCATCAATAATTTCATTCCCGAGAAAAAAAATAAAAATTACCCGCCCGCACATACATAAAAATATCCGAAAAAAATAATTTTTTTTCGATTACGCGGTCCGGAATAATAACGGTAAAACAGGTTTTATCGCTGTTTTAATGCGTCAAATTGATATTGATCGGATTTCATGCGTCCGTAATACATGTTGCTGATGATCCAAACTCAAAAAGTCAGGAATTATGGTGTTGTTCATTATTTGTTTTAAATCTGGAGTGTCTTTGTTAGTGCCACACATGGCCTTCGATGTGCCGGTAGGTAATGAAATAGGCACATTCTACTTTTGTTCAATACAGTGAAAAGAACGAAGCCCGACTTCAAGTCTTGTAAGACGTGCACGGGGATGCAGTTAAAAATATTTGGAAATATTGTTCAGATATAAAGTTTTCAAACCATTTGTTATCAGTTGTTTAATTCAGCATGTTAGATCTAGAGCCCAAAGCTGAGGCCAACTACTATCTTAAAAAAATATTTGTTCACAGATCCTGACCGACCTATCACATTGTCTCGGCCCAAATCTTTTTGAACGTAACTTCTTTAGTACAGCAGTCACATATTCTTTCAAAACGCATTTAATCAATTTAAAAATTGTTTAGCTTTTCAAATAAGTAGTGTTGATATGAAAATAATTCCAAACAAAATCTGTCCTTTTGTAACCCCAGTTTTGCCTGTTTGTACAGAATACCAGTCGTTTCACCCCCTGGATGTTTCACCCCTAGTTGTTTCACCTCCCAAAACCCTAGTTGTTTCACCCCCCATTTGAATATGAAAAGTATGATTGATTTAAGCTGAAGTTTCAGTTTAAATTATCTAAAAAGAGGTTTAATCCTGGCTATAAACATGCAATTTAAATTATGATATATAATAATGTTAGTTGATCAGTTGATGTATGGTGAATAAGCCTTTGTAGATAATACAGCAACTTTTTTGTTGTTGTTTTTAATGTGTCAATAAATTATAAATTTAGATATTTAGTGTTTTCAAAACACTAATCTATAATTAAAATCAGCAACACAAATATAATTAATGACATAGTTTAATCATAAAAGATATATTTGATTGATGTAAACAAATATTTATGTGATATTAAGTATAAAAGTTTTTTTTTCAAATGTGCTTACATAATTTTATGTCATTGATGATGACTAAGTTCACTTTGATTATATGTGTATAAATGAAAGTGGTGATACTTGTTAAGATATTTATGTGATTTTTTTTCAAAATTAAATGCTTATTTTTGAAGGAAAATAGTTTAATAATGTATAATATAATAAAATATATGAAAGTACAAGTGTTTCCTTGTTTAATTCAATAATGAATGAAGAATGACCCTTTCTGTCTTTAGTTATACTTTGTCTGGAATGTAGAATGTGTATCAAGTGTCAGCTGCCAATCAGTGACACATTAATTTCACGGGAATTTCAAAAATGAACTGACATAGAATTTCACAGGAATTTCATTGGAATTCACACCTCCCTGAGTAGCCTCTCCCCAACCCAACCAGCAAAACCTTGCCAGTTTATCTTTAACATCCATTAAAATTAGGTATTTTTGGCTTTTTCTTATAAATTCTATATTCTGAAATAAATATCAAGGAGTAAATGCGAGAGTTCTAAGTGCAATTAAATAAAGAAACACTTAGAACTTTTTCGCATTTACCTCTCGATAATTATTATGCAGTCTTTACATTCATTGAAATAAGTCTTGTTGTGTAATGATGTTTTTTTTTGTTTTTTTTAGAAATTAGTATGTAGTCATTTTGTTCTGATAATACTAATTATTTTTTCACTGATTTTTTTTCCATTTGACTCAAAGTTATCTACACATTTTGCCTAAAATAAACATTCAAGCAAATTAATTTATTGAATAATTTACAAATTTAACTATAATCTGCAACAATTTTTTTTTTTAAATACTACAGAATTATTATTATAAACTTAATAAAGATTATTCTGTAATTCAAGAGGTATGATAAGTTTTCTAAGTTTCTAAATTATGTAGTCTTTTTATTGAAATAAATAACAATTTTTTACTGATTCTTTTTTCAGTTTGACTCAAAGTTATCTACACATTTTGCCTAAAATAAACTTTCAAGCAATTTTATTGAATAAACAATTTTACAAGAAGGATTATCATAATTTACCTTTTTATATATTTTTTTTAGAGTTTTTCTAAAAAAATACCTAAATTATTTTGATTTATTCAGAAATAAAAAATGTATGTACAAAAATTAACATATTTAATTCAATAGACCTATTAACTGCAATTTTTTTTATAAGACTGCAGAATTATTCTTAAAAACTTAATCAACATCATTTTTTATTTCCAAATAAAGTTGCTGAATATGTTGATTAAGTATGTGCTAAAGTTCTGCTGTTATGCTTCTTTGATCTGAGACTGCTCAACACCTACCATTAACCAAAGATCAGTCAAGTATAACAAAAGATCATTTAACACCTATTTAATCACTATAAATAATCAGGGGGTGAAACGTCAAGAATTTATTTGCAAAAGCATTCATGTAGTCTTTAAAACATATAGAAAAGCTATATACTGTGTTACCCACACTGTAAATGTTTGATTTCTGTGTTATTTCTAAAGAAATGTTAACTTTATATATAATCATAACCGCCTCCTCAAGGGTTCAAGGTAGGAAAAAAAAATAAAAAAAGCCCGCTCGCTCCATGTAAAATCTACCCGCCTCAGAAAAAATCAAAATTGAGAAAAAAAAAAAATAAAATAAAAATTTTGCTCGCCCGCTCCTATTTTTTTTGAAAATTTTCCGAAGAACTATTAATCAATTTGGTATGGCCTTAACAATTTGGTGTTGGTATTAAATTCGAAACTGGGTTACAATTTTTACTTCAATTCTCAAAAAAACAACAACAACGATTATATTTTACAATAACTACGATATATAGGGATAATACACGTTTTTTTTTGTGTATTAACGTCGGTAGAAGCCCGCGAGTTGTCTCAGGCATACTCTTCGAATCCGCTACTGCTACATTGACCGTAACTTTATCAGATCTAGTGGTTCCAACATTATTTGAATTGTGAATTTTACGCGGAACAATATGGACAAAATCACACACATTTCCAGTCTTGTATGATTTCAAGAAATTTCTTCCTGTTATATACCGACTTAAATGAAAGCGACATGGGCACCTGAAGTACAAATGTGTCCGCTTCTTAACTCATGTGTTCATTTAGCTACATTTTATGCCATTTGTTGAAAATAATCCTGTAAATTCCGGCAGAGGAAGGATTTTTTTTCACGTTTTGGGAGTATCGCATCATATACAGTGCTAATTATGATCAAGAAATTCTTGAAGAACTACAAATTTAGAGGGTTTTTTTTTCTAAACGGATCACGCATATTTTCATAGAATTATTCGGGTTTGTTTATAAAATATTGACCAAAAGCCTAACATAACGCAGTTCCGGGTGGGTCGCTTCGCAACACAGTCATTCTGTTTCTTACTTGCCGAGCTTTATTTTTCATAAAAAGTCATTATGACCTCACACAAAACAGTGACTGATAATATTTCACAGTGAAGTTTTGTTTTTGATTTGCATGCAAACTGTTTGTTGTTTTTGTTTTGTAAAAAGTTACATTTTGTACAGGTGACATGACATTTTCAGTAGACAAAATGTAAATTCAGGTATCACGGAGGGGCACCTGAGTCTTCTTCCACCATCAAAGCTGGAAAGTCGCTATAATTATGTCGGTGGGACGTTAAGTTTAACAACTACAACAAAAAAACCCCGCCCCCACCAGACGTCCTTGCTTGTTATCTAAAGAATACGGCATGCAAGAAAAGGAATTTATCACTGGTTGTAAGTATGGAACTATCTGGCACAACTCTGAAGAGCCTCGTTTCCATCTAAAAGTAAAATAGTATTCTATAATGTAGCATAGGTAAATGAAACATACCAAGAATAAATGACAATTTGTTCGTTCGTTTATTGTTATAAACGAACGAACAAATTGTCATTTATTCTTGGTATGGTTTTTCATTACTATCTTATATTAACGAACATTTTGACACACGAAACTGTTCCAAATAATGCCATCTTTTAATGCAAATTGGATGGAACACTCGATTTTAGTGCAAAAACACCAAAACAACATCAAAAACAACAACAAAACAACTACAGACCATTGTTTAAGAGGAGTAAGATATAGAAAATGTAACTTAAAGTATGTTCACATGAAATTATGTGTGCATTAACGGTAAATATGGTGGTGTAGACCTATATCTTGGACGACATTTTTATGGAAAAAAAACAAGGCTCGGCACTGTATTGACTTGATTGCGTTGCGTATCGACCCACTTGGAATTGCGTTGCGTAAGGATTTTGGCCGAGTTTTTAGTAACAAACCCGAATAATTCTACGAAAATATACATGGTTTGTCTTAAGAAGTTACCTTTTAATTATGAAGTGTTTCAATATTCACTTGATCGCGAAAAGCACCGTAAATGACGCGATATTCTCAAAATATGACAAAATCTCATTCCCCGCAAAGCTGTACAGAATTGTTTGAATAAACCGCATAAATCCCAGCTAAATGAACACATATGCTAAGAAACGGACACATTTACGCCCCATGTGCAACCATCGTTTTCATTTAAAGTCAGTGCGTAAGGGGTAAAAATCCTATAAATTGTACTTACAAGACCGGGAAATATGTGATTTCACCCATATTTCTCCTTTTTTTCTGCATTTAAGTCCGCCACCCAAACAACGTTGAGACCGCTTGATCTGATAAAGCTATTATCAATCGAATACCATTGCGTGCCAAAGTGTGCCATAATTATAAAGTCCGTATTATGTGCTCTCTGTTACACTATTGTATTCTTTGTAACTTGATACAGGGACGTTTATAAACTCTTTTTATTTTCTTCCGTCTTTTTATGTGAAAATACAAATCGAAAAAGTCAGATCTTAATAAATATATTAGATACGTATGTGCGCTCTGAACATACACCGTATTTTACATTCCTTAAGGTATAATTATTGTTCGGCCCGGGTGAAACAAAATGAGCCGCACCATGAGAAAAACCAACTTAGTAGCTTTGCGACTAGCATGGATCCGCGCAGTCTGGTCAGGATCTATGCTGTTCGCTTTCAAAGCCTATTGCAATTAGAGAAACGTCTAGCAAACAGCATATCCTTACCAGATTGCGCGGATGCACAGGCTGGTCTGGATCCATGCTGGTCGCAAAGCCACTGTGTTGGTTTTCTCATGGTGCGGCTCAAATTTGTTTGCAAACACCAGTTCTTAAAGATTATACAAAGAATTACATGCTCTCTGCAAGTAATTTTCAGAGAATCTGAACTGCTTAAAATTATAAAAGATATGAAAATTTTATTACTTAATACTTTCCCTTATATATAATAGGTAAATTGTCGTACGCACAATGAAAAAGAAGTATGTAAATGTTTATCATGAAAAGGGTGCTATATAAATATGGTATAATATGACATATATAACTTTGCTCAACAGTATTAAGAACCATGAAGACTTTGCAATGTTTAAAGTGCCGGATGAGAAAAAGCATGAGCGGAGACATCGATTAAAAAATTCAGATATTTGAGGTTGATTTTTCAGTTTCATAGGTACCTGGGACCCGTTTCACGAATCCTACTTGGGACAAAGTTAGAACTTAGATACTAAGATGTAAAGGTGTTTCACGAATATCATTTTAAGTATATTAAGAATGACTTTTCTACTATTCTTAGAACATAGATAAGATAGAATTGTCTTAAAATTGAATTATTTTCATCTTTTGAAAACGATACGATTTATATCCTATGACATAAGTGTGTTTTAAGAGTTTATAGTTGGGTTAGAACTTTAAATGAAACTTACGAAAATTTGTTAAACGGGCCCAGAGCTTTTTTTATACAAAAGTACTGTTTACACCTTAAAATATAAAATACCTTAATCTTTATTTAGGACTAAAATCTTAAATTTCTCAAATAAGTTGAAATTGAATTGACAGTTGTAAAAGCTTTTTGTTGGGGAATGTCTGGTGGACCGTAAAGATATTTAACTTGTCAGACTGACGTTGCACAATATCGGGTGGATTTTTGCGAAGGTAAAAGTTTTGTGATTTTTTCCGGATTTTTATTATTTTCTCTGTACAACTCTATTTAAGGATTACCAAATAAGGTATGCGTTAACTGAAAATTAAATAATTTGTTTTCTTTTTCAAACTATATTACATGGTATCAGATAATTTTCAAGTCTGAAAATATATACTTAAGATCTTTTCTTTGTTTTCTAAACTCCAACAGTTTTCTTCTATCTTACTACAGAAATCTTTACACTTAATCTGTAATGTCCTTGCATAAACCTTATTGTTAGTTGTCAGGGACTATATACGACCTGTTTCCATATTTGGCCGGATCTTTTCTACGGCATACGTGCCATTTCATTATTTCGTTCTGTCGCAGCGACACAACGACAGACTTCGTTCCGGCGCCTCGCCGAAGTCGCCCCGCAAAACGTCGCCCCACGTTAAACCTCGCCGAACGTCGCCCTGCAAATCGTTGCCCCGCATACTTTTATTATGGCCTGTGTTTTGCATGATACTAGCCGTGCTATTGAGGAAATAAAGAAATATTTCTCTACGATTGTTATTGCTCGGATAAGATATGTCATGGCCCTTGCTCAGCCCCCTCATCCAAGTGTGTTATTGACCTTTCAGACAGAGATCTGGTGTATCTCTATCTCAGTAGGCAAGAATAAAGTGTTCTTCCAATGTTTGACAAATTTATAATCTTGTCAAAAACTTGGACGGGAACGCACGTACGCACGCATATTACCCCACATCTGTATTAAAATTTTCATGAAAAAATGTTTATAATTGAAGGTCAAAGACTGTGTGTGTGTGGGTGTGGTGGTGGTGTGGGGGTGGGGGTTGGGGGGGGGGGGGGGGGGGGGGGGGGGGGGGGTAGGGGAAGCGGGAGTGGTCGTAACACTTCGTTAGAGACTAACGAATATTCTATAAATGTTAAAGTCTTACTACTCCAATTTCATTTATACGATCATGTCATTCTGGAAGGCGAAAAGAAGTTGTGTGGCGGGGCGACGTTCAGCTATGCGACGTTTGCCTGGGCGGAGTTCGGTCGGACGACCTTTGTCGGGGCGACGTTCGGCGGGGCGCCATGAAGATGTTCGGTTGGACGCAGTTTGGTGGTATGACGTTAGGTGTTATGTCGCTGTTACAAAAAGAAATGGCACAAATCAGTTTACATTGATGTGAGTTCCCGTTCTGTTGCTTTGTTGAACGAAGATGCTGTCATGGTTTTCGAGTCTTTTGCGTAAAATCTATCAGTATTTGAGAAGAGTGGCGCTCTTCTTACCCTAAGGTTATTAGTTCGAATGCCGTCTGGATCTGTGCTAATCTCGAGTACATTAGTGAAATGTTAGAGTTGCCGCTTTTCATATTCAGACATAGACCTTTCAAAACTTACACGGAAGTTATGATTATAACACGGCAATACATCGATTTTAAAGGTAAAGAAGTGTCTTCTATGCCTATGGCACGCCGATTGTCCAATAATGACGTGAACCCAGGCTGACGGTTGAAAAACTAGGATTTACGATCGATAAACTAGGTTTTTTTTTAACGTAAAACCAGGTCTTTCAAATACTAACTAATATTTTCGAGCGAAAACTAATATAACGGGCTTAAACCATAGTTTACACTTGTGAACCAAGGTTTACTTTCGATAAACTAGGTTTCTCCACTGAACTATGAATTTCGGTCGTTATCCTAAGTTCATGAGCGTTAACCTATATTTACGGGCATAAACCTGGATTCACGAGCGTAAATCATAGTTTACGACCGTAAACATAGGTTCACGCTCGTGAACTAAGGATAACGAAAGAAAATCATAGTTTTGTTTGAGAAACCTAGTTTATCGAACGTCAACCTAGGTTCACGTTTGTAAACTATGGTTCACGCTCGTAAACCCAAGTTCACGGTCGTAAAAAGGTTCACGCTCGTAAACATAGGTTCATATCCGTAAACTATGGTTCACGGCAAGTCAATTAGCAAATAATTACGTTCTTGGTCGAAAAACTAGGATTATCGAATACTAACCTATATTTTCGATTACATAGGATTACGGGCGTAAATCTTAGTTTACGCTCTTGAACCCATGTTAACGTTCGATAAACTAGGTTTTCCGATTGAGCAAGAACATACGGGCGTGAATATGTGTTTACGACGCAAAATCATAGCTTTGTTTGAGATATCTAGTTTATCGAACGTAAATTATGTTTCACGGTCGTAAACATAGTTCACGTCCGTAAACATAGGTTCACGGCCGTAAACCCATGTTCACGCCCGGACTTCATAATTGATTTTATATTCCTAAAACATGATTTACGTTTGATAAACTAGGTTTCTCGATTGAACTACGAATTTCGGGCGTTATCCTATGTTTACGGTCGTTATCCTAAATATACTCCCGTGAACTAAGTTGACGCTCGTTAACCATACTTTACGAAAGTGAACCTATGTTTACGACCATGAACTTGGGTTTACAAGCGTGAACTTCCGTTTACGACCGTGATCTATGCTTCACGGCGTTATCCTAAGTTATCACTTAAAAATATAAGTTAGTATTCGAAAAACCTTGTTTTACGTTCGAAAAACCTGGTTTATCGATAGTCAATCTAAGTTTATCGACCGTGAACCTAGGTTCACGTAATTATCATATTAATATGCCAGCCAAGTATTTCATTTAACATAGTTTCATTTGCATATTGATGCTATGAACGTCATATTTAGCTGCATTATAGGCTTAACTATAATGGCGGATAGGTTTTTGAACACTAATTTTACACTTGGCATGGCCATAGAAATCTAAATTAAAGCTTTTTTTGCATACATTTCATTGTGGATGTATTTTTGACATTTTGGTAGAAAAAATTGGGAGGGGAGTTTATTTTGGTGAAGTGAATGTTGATTTTAGTATGAGCAGTACTACCATGTCACAACAATGTGATTACAGTAAACAAATGAGACAAGAGAAATCTCTCTTAGAATATTAATGATCCCAAATGTTTTCTTCATTTTATGTCAGTTTTATCATAATAAAATGAGGTAAAGATTTGTTCTCTGAAATGGCTCTAGCTATGTTTGGTAGCTCTTTAAAAATGTCAGTTTTATACAGCAGATATAGGGAATACTAGTACAGTATTTAGGCGTGTGTAACCCACATTATATGCTATGCAATCCCAATGGCAACTGCCGGTGCCAGGCAGACAGGATAAATGAACCTTTTCACAGTGCACTGGTATGTTTATTTTTGCCCAGATCGTGTCACGAAACTTGAAACTTTTATCTTTAAAACCAAAGTTTGAAAGACTTAAAAGCTAAGTTTCTACTTTAATGCAAAAAATGTGAAATATCAAAATTTAGCATCTGAAAACTTTTACAAAGGAGGAAATTCAAGATGCCCAACGGTATTATAATGACGGGAATCGTAAAACCTGAGAATACAATGTTGCTTTTAACATTGCATTGTATTACACGATAAAAATCAAACCAGAACTTTAAAAGCATGTAACATAACTACAATTTTCACGATTTCGAAGTACATTTTAGCGATAAAATTTGACCTTTGTGCTGAGTTTTAGCCCGTAGTCATCAACATTTAAGGTATCCGATCACAAGCAGATACCATTTCGATGCCTGGTGACCCCATGTTGTTTTTTTTCTGTATTATTTGAAAAAGTTGTGTCTGCTGAGCAAGAATTAGTAAAAAAGATGATTACCATTATAATATGTACGAATCACTACAGTCATGTTTTTGTTTTGTTTTTACAGTTACACTGTAATAACTGATGGATTTCTCCTGAAGTATCATTGAAAACTATAAAAATAAGTAAACTAAGCACTCGACTGGAAACCTTAAAGTCTGAAACTTATACTATAAGAGCCGTGCCATGGGAAAACCAACATAGTGGGTTTGCGACCAGCCTGGATCCAGACCAGCCTGCGTATCTGCGCAGTCTGGTCAAGATCCATGCTGTTCGCTATTAGTTTCTCTAATTCCATTAGGTTTGAAAGCGAACAGCATGGATTCTGACCAGACTGCGCGGATGCGCAGACTGGTCTGGATCCATGCTGGTCGCAAACCCACTATGTTGGTTTTCACATGGCACGGCTCATTTATTAAAATACTGGATTTTGATTTTGCTCTTATCAAATTCGCACAAACAGTAATGAAACTTTGCATGAATATTCATTCAGCACATACAGACAGCTCGGCAAAGTTTCATCAGTGCAGAGATGCTGTAATAGTTGTTGTTCTTGAGTCTAAATTTCAGACTGTAAAACTGATTACGGGCCCTGGTTTTTAGCCATGCAAGAAAGGAGTCATAAAATCAGTACCCGTTGGGACATTGACTCCTAACGGTGGCCCGACATTCAGGCTGGTCCTCCTTTAAAAGGGGCTTTGTGTAATTACCTTTTTCGACTGAAGACCTTGCTACGGCCCAGGTGCCATTCGCCTAAATGTAGTTTATCATTTGGTCAACAAAACATCATTCTGCAATGATTGACCTTTTGAAAACAAATTAGTTTTATTATGTTGTAAAATGTAACCTTATTTACATCATTACCGAGTATCCGTTGAGGTGCCATATGAGAATGTCCGGTCGTGATCCGAGTATGGTTCGAACCCGCGACTTCCGGCGCCTGTGAACCATAGTATACAGACTAAAGCTGACGTAAAGGTTTTTTCTGCTTAAGTGAGTTTAATTATTATGTAAGAAAGTGCGGTCATAGATAAGAGACCCGGCAGTGGGATTCTGAAACTACAAAATACGTCTTATGAAAACAGTTGTTATACAAGGAAAAAACATAATCAAGTTAACAAAATAGCAATACAAAGGACGGGTATTTATCAACTTGTGTATAAGAATTATGTTGAAATTATGTTTGATAATTTTGCATGAACCCGTGTATAACCTTGTATTATATATTATCACGGTTGTGCGTACAAGTATTCAAAAGCATTCATTGAAATATTATTATAATAATGTGAAATGCCTTTACAATAATGATTATGATCGCTGTATTTATGATCTACCATGCGGTAACAAAAATGAGAACGTTTATTGAAGTTATTGGGCTGTGTTGTAATTTATGTGAGGCCTAAATGTTTATTCATTGATACTAGGAAATCAAAATGAAATAAAAGATAACAACATAAAGGAAAGACAAGTTGACGATAACGAGCACAGTTAGCATACTTCAATACCACCTAATTCTATTAGACAGTTCATCTTCCAAACCACTTACAATACAGAACAACATAAGCGTTTTTATTGAGTTAGCTGGACTTAAAATTGCATTAAAAGTGATTTTGAAGACACCTTATTATCACATCATCATGAAAACGTATAAGGTTGAATAAATATATTAGGCAGTTGTAACAGTAACTACGTTCCATGTAATCGTATTTAATACAAGCAAACGTCCATTTTTCGGCGCAGCCTTCTTCTTCTTCTTCTTCACAGTCATAGAAGGTCTGCCCCCAGACATGTGGCATGCCAGGCCCACCCGTGTGTGGACACGCCCTGATGCTTATAAACAGACCCCAAGCTATGGGACAAATAGCCCCTGTGTTCCCAGAGTAGGGTATGAATTCAAAACTATGGGTGAGGTAACCCCGACAGAAACCTAGAGAGTTGAGGGCAGTGGTGCTGGGCCATTGGCACTCTCTTAACGACCCACAGCACCATGCAATATCGTTATGGCGCAGTCTTATTATCTCGTTTTCTTAACCTACAATGACCTATATCATGTGACCGAGTTGGCAAATCAGATTGCTTGATAATATATCATAGGTATTTTTAGCCATACGAAAGGGTAATGTACATTTTGGAAGTGTTCATTTTTGTTCTGTGTCGTTCAGTATATTATAGCGAGTAAGATATGGAACAAAAAATGGCAAAGATGTTCCCGTTTGTGAAGAAAGCACCCAATTTTGCATGAAATTACTTTAAGGTATCCAAAATCCTACAAGAGGAGGAGACACGCTATATCTGCCCTGGAACCTCCTTTTAAATCAATTTAAAAAAGGAGGTAAAAATGTCTTGAAAAAAATATTCTTTCCTTTTAAATTAAAATTTATCTATAAAGTAATGTTTTATATGATCTAAACATGGGTAACATATCACTAGCATAGACAAACAACCATTTGGTATTGACAAATATACAAAGTTTACTAAAAATACTATTATTTCTTAAGATACATACTAAAAAGGGAGGTAATCTTATTTTACTGTATGTTTAATTTCAACAATGCGTGTAAAAAGATGTTTCTTATGAAGAAACCATGAAAGTTTGTATTTTATTATTATAAAGTATACTGGATCAGAAATGGACTACATATACGCTTTGTTGGCTTGAATAGACCAAAACATGAGGCCCCAAAAGGGAACTACCTTTTATTTATTTCAATCAAATATATCTAGAACAATGTCAAAATGTTAATTCATTACCTTAACCTATTATAACCCTTGACACAAAATTTATTCAATTACATTTTATACACATTCAATATACATAACTCGGGAGAAAAATATGAGGTCCTTAAAGGGGAAATTGTTAAAAATCGCATTTTAAGGGCAAATTAATTTATTTCAATCGTTAAAACACGGTTTTTCATCCTTATAAGGCATCTTTCCTATCCACAAATATACTACTTTTTCCAAATGTAGCATAGATATTTCCAGACGAGGCGTTTGTCTGGTATTGATTTTTTGCTGCACTGTAGCCTAACAGTGCACAGAACCATGTGTGACACATTACGGGCATCCTTGGGCGCTTCGTCCTTTTTGTTCTTCTGTGTTCGACCCGAGATAGAATCGCCCTAATGACTTGACCAAGACCCAAGAACATCGTTCTCGGTTCAAAATTTCATACTACCTCCTAATCGGGAGGACCGTGAACAATGCGAGAACAATATTGCGGAATGAGAAGGTACAACTTCAATGTCAAAGAAACATTGTAGCGAAATATCCATAAGATAAATTTATGACCAAACAAGATATTATTTGAATGAGGAAATTACACTACTTTTGTAGAAATGTTGGTTTACCCCCGTCGATAATGTAAACAAGCGCCGTAAACAAGGTTTTAAAACTCCACTTCTGGTTCCCAGTGTTAGAGCATTTTGCTGGAGCTACGTGATCCAACTCGACTCCATTTCATCCGGGCAATAAACGCCCAAGGATGCCCTACAAGTCTAATTCATTATGTTCCAATTTTAGGATTTTTAGTCCATGTTTCAGGGGAGATAAATTTAATTCGTCTTTTTGTGTTTACTTCCGTTCATTATTTTCCCAAAATGGACAATTATTGCGCATAAATTACCAATTTGAAAGGCCAATGCCTCTTCCCAATACCCTTTTGAAAAGCCCTATAAGATATCATATTACTGAACTTAACATAAGTAAAGAAACAGAATTCACGGATATTATGTATAACATATCAAAAAAGTAAAAAATATTCACATGTTTAGGTCCAAGAGGTAACTTATATATCTGTATGTATTAGGGCAATAGATTTATATCAAAAAGAGAGACCCTTCAATGGATTATTTTTGTATGTTACATAACAGTATATGACATAATCAGGTTTTCAAATCAAATGACACACCAAAAGACCCATTAAATAAACAAAACTGATATGTACACCCTTTTAATAGATATCTTAGAATTGCAATAGGTTTCCCAGTACTTCTCTAATACATCTGTTTGACAAATTTATATTTCTTATACATGAATGTGTTATTCCACTGGCATTTAATTGGTTCTATGAAGTGTACATAGTAATGAAAGTCAAGTGTCATTACTGGTCAATCCAGATTCAACAGTATTAAGCAATACAAAAGGTCACAATTAAGGTACGCAGACACTAAATAGAAAACTGGCGCGGAAAAAAAATCATGGAAGTTGCAAATGGCGCAATCAAAGAGTCCTCCTTTGCTCTGTAGAGCTTTTTTCCTTCCTTTTTACATTTCTTCCCCTGAAATCACATAACAGATCTATCCTTGACATAAGGAAGCATTTTGCAATAATATGATAGCATGACATTTATTATGGCAATGTAGGTCATACAATTTGGGGTATCATTTTTAGTTGATATTGTAGTTTTTTTTGTTTTTCTGAAGTACATGCCCCCCAATTTTCTTTTGATGTTTTTTTCAGCACTGACAATATTCTTCATACCTTAATGTCTCTCCCCAAACATGGCTTCATATATAAATGTTAGGAGTGTGAACATCAAGTGATTTAGATGTTTTCATGCTGTCTATTTCCTTTAGGAACTAGAATTTTATCTGGCACCATTTAATGACTTACAGCTTGATACCTTTTTTTATAATCTGACCATGTTAACTGTATTGTTCCAAAAGTCTGAAGTCACAACATGTGGTGCACTAACTGGTATGCGACATGGTACACATTTGTTTGCCGCATGTTCATAAAAGCAAATCCATTAAGAGCAAGCAAAACTGATACACAGTAGTAAAACAGTTTGCTAGTTGTTTAGCTCTAGCTTCATTTGGCCGTTCAAAACAGTTTGGTACATGCTGACTAATTCCGTAGTAAGGAAAAGACACATCAAAGAAAGTAGACCTAAAGCTAGCACTCTTTATAATGCAATATGTCTCAATACGTTTGCAAGGCATAGGATATCTTTACTTATGGTTATACCATGTTAAAAGATTCAAGAAGCGCACACGACAACTTGAAGGAAAGGTTGCTCTATTATGCAAAGAAATATCAAAATGAGGCCAGAGATTATATTTTCTTAAGCAATTAGACGGATTGAAAGCAACCCCCTAAGAGATGTTCACGTATGAAGCAAATAACATTGTATCAAACAGATTGTAAACAGGCATTGATAGCATACATTGACATTGCTAATCATGTCAACTGGAAATGGTCAAAAGAACTGGTACTTGGCTTTAATCATGTAATACGCTTCATAATTAGCTGCTATAAGTTGGAGGAAACTCATCAATGTATCTACAAAAATACATACAAAGGCAGATATAAATGTATCAAGTCAATCATGTGTACTTCATGTGCTAGAGAGTGAAATACTGGCAAATCTATTACAGTGTTAGTTAAATATTGAAAGGGTTGTAACGCCGAAAATTAAAAGTTGTTTGTTTATGGTAACCCGATCGTAACTTTTCTTTCAACTTTTGTAAGTTCATGAAAAATGCTTGCGGCATTACCCTAAACAAGCAATTATTCTAGGACTTATAAGTGCACTACTGAGAGGTATTCCTAACACTTTATTGGAAAAAAGAGCACATATCAGCTGTAATTATAACTAGGACGGCATGCAATAGTCATTTTACCCATGCTGAATGAGCTCAACTCAACTCTGACACACAAGTACAATGTTCTGAATGATCATTTCTTTATCAGATACATGATATAATTATACAGGCCGATTTGGAACTTAAGACAGAAAATACACTATATCGTCATTTGTCAAAAGCCTTAATATGCAAGACAACTGTAGCTCAGTATATTTTAGGGAGACATTGTTATAAATTTACCGATTAATCTTTACCTTCAAACATTTATATCCAACTCTATTTGGCATGACTCTTTATTTCTGTATCATATTTTCATCTTAAACAAGTTTTTATATGTAACTATTTCTGTCCTTGGGGTGTCTGCAGTAAATCACTGCACTTTAGAAATGTTTATAGTTATAAGCTCTGCGGAGGTGTTCAATGAGAGAGACCGTCTGGTGGTAAACGTGTTGTCAGATCAATAGGAAGGTCGTTGGCTCAAACCGTACAAAGGTTAATCTATCATACAATACCGGTGCTCTTTTTAAGAAAGCGGAGTTTAGACTGATTCTAAAACTTGAAATCTTAATCAACAAATTCAAATAAATTAGTATCACTGAATATAGTATAAATTAGCAATAATAAATACAACAATACATTTAATTCACATTCCATTTTCTTTTGTCGTAAAGAAAGCATTAGCATGATCGTATACTTTAGCTTGAAGTCATTAATTGTCTTGAAAAAAGTATGTTTTGTATAATATGTTTTTCATGAATTTGAATTAGATACTGAATTACAAAAAAAAAAACACATAAAAAACCTTCTTTAAGCCTTAGCTGCTCTTTTGAATGCTTAATGATAATATTCATAGGGAAATTGAACTATTGGTACCCCATGTACAGTTTAAGTACTGTAAAATCGATTATATGAATTACAGTATGTACGTATTATGTGAACTTGTTTTATAAAATACCCTTAATGAACCTCAAAATGTAAAGAATGTTTAAATAATATTTTTTATATACTTAAATACTAAAATTAGTTTTGTTTACCTGAGTGATATAATATTCACACTAAAAAATAAAGTCATCCTGAAAATGTAATTTTTAAACAATTTTCCCCCTTTTAGGGCCTCATCTATGTCAATTGTCAATGTCTGATATATCAAATATGTATAAAATGTAACTAAATAAATATTATGTGAATAATAGTTACTTATTTAGGTTATAAATTAAGCTTTTGGACATTGCTTTCAAAAATATGTGATTAAAATAAATAAAATATAGGTCCCTTTTTGGGGCCTCATTTTAAGCTAATTGGGGTTAGCGAACTGCGTGCCTCCTCCTTTTTTTGGATTCAGCATACTTCAAAATAGTTACATACAAAGTTTGGTGCTTTCTTCACAAAAAGAAACATCTTTTTCCTATAACCTACTCACTATTAAGCGTATAGAGGTATTGGTAAATGCAAAATGAACAGTCGTTTGAGCATATCTAAAGGGGTGGCGGGGGTGGGGTGGGGGTGGGGGGGGGGGGGGGGTAATGAGGGGGGAAAGTCCCTTTGACGTGACGTCAATACATATTTATATTTATAATAAACACAATAAAATTATCTTTTAAGTCCTATTCCTTTTATAAATGTATAGAACTGTGTACCGTCATATAATTAGTACATACTATGTTAACAGGTGTGGTTTTCAGATTTTTAAAAGTCTCAACCCAGGTTGAAAATGGTGTCTGGTAACAATCTTTCGTGTGTAACTACAGTAATATTCATGCAATTCATTTTTTCGTTCAACTACACTGCGCCGACAATTTTTCAAAATATATTTCTTGTTGTGTATATCTATGAAATCAAGGTGATATTCATCAATTATGTGAAGACAGAAGAGGCATAGTTAAAGTGTGAGCAGATGAAAAGCATAGCTTAATTGCCTGTCAAGGCAAGTAAGCCATCCTGTACTAGAGCTTAAAGGGAGTATGCCGTTCTATTTCATCGTTGAAAAAAGCTTTGAATCAACCCGCAAGTTTCTAAATCCTAGTGTTTGATTTACATTGGGAATATGTTCACTTAAAGCATATATGAAATTTGTTCGAACTGGCAAACTTATGTTAGAACTGTCTTGTCCGATCTTTATTTATTGTCTATGCATTTTCAGTATAACCATGGCGACAGGGACGGGTACAGAGCGACGGTCAACCGGTGAGAAGGTGAAGGCCTTCATTATTTCAAACATCTTTATAATTCTCATGGTCCTAGCCCTCATCATCGGCGTCGTTATGGGTCTAACAGTGAGAAGATTAGATGGATGGGAGTACTGGCAGAAGAGGAAGATATTCTACTTGAGATTTCCGGGGGATTTACTCCTCAACATGCTCAAGATGCTGATCCTTCCACTGATCGTGTCGTCTCTCATCTCTTCACTTGCGGCGCTGGACAGCAGAGCTTCAGGTTTCGCTCTTCTTTACTTTACTGGTCTTATAATTAAAGACACTTGCTGCAGTTTCTTGTATGAGAGATGGGGCAAACATTTCCCAATAACAGAATTTGTTCAAACTTTGTATATGAACACAGTTTCATGTAAGAAACAGAAAAATGCAAAAACAATCATAGGTCACCATGCTTGTTTAGGAGTTATCTGCCCTTAAAACTGGATTTTTCTTCTAATTTGCATATTCAAGTGCAGACAACTCCTGAACAAGCAATGGTAACCTTCGGTTTTTTTTTTCATAATTCTGTTTCTAACATGACACTGTGTTCATATACAAAGTTTGAACAAATTCCATTATTGGGATTTTTTTTACCCAAAACTGCAGCATTTTTCCTTAAAAACTGATTGATACTGCGCAAGATAGCTCGTACTTCGTGCAGTAACTGCTTCGGATGATAGTTCTCTCTATACCGACATGATACTCCTCGCAATCATTAATGACTATATTGCGGAGGTGCAAGTCTTACAAATTGTTACAAGTGAGAAAGATCTCACGAAATGCATGGTTAGAAGAATAAAAGTACGGTGCTTAGGTTAAAAACAAAAGGGACACGGGAGCCAGCCGCTCAGCATATAGACAAAGGCTTGGGTGGGACTGTACATTACTTGGGGCTTGGAGGGTGGGGGTCAAGTTTAACGTCATTTTTAACAATTATTCAGTCATATAAACGACGGTGTCTAATTGTAGCAGTGGGTACAATGCCCAACTTTATAGTGCTGCCTCACTGGAATATCACGCCGCAGACTCGTGACATGATACTCCACCCAGTCACATTATACTGACACCGGGCTGACCAGTCCTAGCACTATCCTCTTCATGCTGAGCACAAAGCGAAAGCTGCTAGTACCATTTTTACGTCTCTAGTATGACGCGGCCAGGGATCGAACCCACGACCTCCCGAACTCGAAACGGGCGCTTACGAGGCGGTTACATTACTTGGGAAGTAGTTTAAAGAAAAATTCTGTAAGATAATTTGGAACTATTTTCCCCTATTAATTCCCGTTTAATTTTACTAGTTCGTACTACGAGCCAAAGCCATTCCTCCGTCGTAAAATACATTCCGCGTCGCACTTTGACATCATTTTGCAAATTTGATATTCTCACCACGTTTCCCTGCAGGTCGTATGGGTTTACGTGCCGTTGTGTACTATCTAACCACAACGTTCTGTGCCGTGGTTATTGGAATTGTAATGGTGCTTGCAATACGCCCCGGGAATAGAGGCAATGAAGACATTGCAAAAAGTGGAAATACAAAGGAACAAGAGCCTTTAGAAGCGCTGTTTGATCTTATCAGGTATACAGTCACACATTTTCGTTTTCAAATCTTTTTGTTTGTTTCGGGTTTATGTAACGGCGGGCAGTTACCCTAACCAGTGTTCCTGGATTCTGTACCAATACAAACCTGTTCTCCGCAAGTAACTGCCAACTTCCCCTCAAAAATCAGAGGTGGAGGACGAATGGTTTCAAACACACTTTTTTAAAATCAATTCATCACGAAGAACATACGCCTCGCCCGGGGATCAAACTCATGACCCCGGCGCGGATCCGTAGAACTGCGTTCTGTTTTCCTATCGATCTAAGCGTACGCAGATACACAACTTGATTACTATCAAATTTTTGGCATCATGAAAGCAAAATAATCTTATATTTATAAATAAGCATATTCGTACGTTTTGTAAAAGAATGAAAACATGTTTATGTGTATCCGTTCAGCGGATCGCACAATTACTTATGAAAATTACTTAAAAGTTAATATTAATATGAAAATTACTTAGGAAAGTTAATATGAAAATTACTTAAGAAGGTTAATATGAAATTACTTAAGAAAATTGCTTAAGAAAGTTAATATGAAAATTACTTAAAAAAATTAATATGAAAATTACTTAAGAAAATTAATGTACTTTGACTGGTATAATTTTCACCATAAATGATTTCTGATTGTAAGATAATATTGCAAATAAAACTTTTAATGTTAATGGCGTTCTAAATACTGCGCCCGAGACACATACACTCATTAGCGATACTTTATAAGGAATGAAGGCATTTTATAAAAAGCCATAGCTGTCTTCTGATGTTGATATCTTTGATCCTATAGATGTATCTGTCCACTTATGTATATCTTTAGAAAAGGTATCATACAACGACAAGCAGGTGTATATCACTATGAAGAGCATTTTCTCCTCAATTTCAATCTCATTATTTGACAGTTCTATATAAATAAGAATTTATAACAGGAGTTTCCGCCATTCATTACGGTCCATGTTTTACTGTTCATTACTGAGAAAAACTATACAAACATCTGAAGTTACTCACGCAGATGGTGTGTCTGTCTTCCCGGCAAATTGTTCGTCACATCAAACAAAGACCTGTCTTTTGATTTTGTATACATTTAACACTGTTCTTCAAAAGATACTACTTCAGTCAAATCATTCTTGAAAAGACGAAGGACTACATGTATTTATAAGAAGTACGTTTCTCTTTGATATACGGAATTCTGTTTGGACCATATCGACATGGTCCAAACAGGATTCTTTAATGAACTCTTACCTTGACTTACTACTTCTTCTTTCATAGATTTACATATAGTTTTCTTCATTTTTCGTCTTTCGACAAAAGATGAATAATCGCTGTTTGTCTTTTTGTTTTCAGAAATTGTTTCCCTGACAACTTGATTGAGTCTGCTTTTCGAAAGGTATGTACGTGTTTTTATTTGTTTTAATAGCATTTTAATGTTTTGGTAAGTCCAACATTTTAGGAATGTTGTCATGTATGAACATTAAGAATCCATGTAAGCATTTGAAAGACGAAGGGTAAACAGTTTCTATACTCAAAGTAACTGTTTCACTTATCAATAAAGTTTCAGTTATGATCATAATCAGGGTGTGTTCCTAGTTAATTATTATTTCCATTGTAGAAGAAAGGCTGAACATCCAGTGAAATATACCATAGCAACTTACATCGTATGACAGGAGTTTGGCAGGAGTAGAATTCTATAAGACATTATCTATCGTTCTAATCCTTTCCATACAGATGTAATATATGTTTATTTAACTAAATGTGCACTTATTTGGAATAAATATCATTTAACTAAGAGTGTGACCCAGTCATTCTAAACTGCTACAGCCCACCTGTATAGTACGGAAAGACTGACAACGCAAGACATTTTTAGAATGTTCCTAATGACGACTTAACCCTTACCTTGCTAAATTTCTATATATGAACTTTATGGACAGTACTCTTAATTGTTAAAAGTGGTGCTTACCAAAAAGATACTGACTGAATGGCGTACAGTGTAGATGTACGGATGTGCAGGCTGATCATGATCTACACTGGTCGAAAAGGCAGAATCAATCGTGTTTAGCATGATAAGGGTTAACCTGTCAATATATGATAGAGACCAGATTCTGCTAAATGAGCATGTATTTTTGTCTTTGTTAGATTATGCGATTAATTCAATGCATAACATTTTTTTTTCATTCGGTGAAACGTTTTTGGCAGAAATGGAATTTGGTAATTTTTTACCTAAGATACATGTACAGAACTTGAAAAACATGAGCTGTCAGAAGACAGCAACACTCGACTATTCAACAGCCTTGTCAATTGAATGAATACAAAAGTCGAAACATGGGCATTATTTTGTAAAAATGCAAAACAGGGTTATGGACCCTGCACAGTGCTTATCAGCTCATGACAGTGGACATGTGTGCGAAGTTTCAATCCATTCCCAGTAGTGGGTATTGAAATACCAGCTTACATACAAAGCCTAAACCCAAAACTGCTAAGTCAAAAAAGGGGCATGATTTTGTAAAAATGCTAAGTAGAGTTCTGGAACATGACACTGCATGTCAGATCGTGACAGTGAACAAGTGTGTGAAGTTTAAATTAATTCCCATTAGTGGGTACTGAGATACCAGCTTACATACAAAACCATAACCAAACATGTCCAAGTCGGAAAAAGGGCATAACTTTGTTAAAAAGCAAATTAGAGTTATTGAACCTGTGTAATGTAAGTCAGTTTATCACAGTAAATAAGTGTGTGAAGTTTCAATCCATTCCCGTAAGTTGTTACTGAGATACCAGCTTATATACAAAAACTTAACCAAATCGGGATGCGGACGCCGACGCACAGGCGAGTCCAATAGCTCTACCTATTCTTTGAATAGTCGAGCTAATAAATAAACGTATCGATAGCGGTAGAAATCTACAACTATTTCCTGATTATACTACAGTCATCATCATCATCATCATCATCATCATCATCATGAAAAGAAGAAGATACGCTCATTAAGTCTTATAACTGTCCCCAGATTTTTCTTTTTTTTTTGTTCTTAAGTATCATGAGGTGATACTATTATTCCTTATGCAAAGTGATTCTACGTGGTTCTGCGTGATTTTACGTGATTCTACGGTTATTTGATTTCATAGAAGTTCTATTTTCTTTATCAAATTACCGAACTTGAATTAACAATGTCTTTGTATATTTGCAGCAAACGACGGAAGTCCAGGATTATAATGTTAAAATGCAAGAAGGGAACAAAAGTAAGACCAATTTTATATCCCGAGGAACGGGATTAACACGTTTTTATTAACAACTGTATACTGCAGAATGGACAGTTTAGTTCCCCTGCGCGCGGAACTACTTTAAAAATCTTCTTGCCAGAAAACATTGGCCCAACTTCAAAATAGTTTCACAAATATTTTCCTTGTGTGACCCTCTGTGAAAACTGTCCAAACAGGCTGTAAAACTAATGCCTCGTTGATTTCCATCGCGCAGTCAAAGGGAGGCAACAACAAGATGATGTCGAATTGCGAATATTTCAAGCTGTATTGCATATGATATTTTGTCATCTGTGTCAATATCATTTCTAACTCCTCTGTAATTCCACTAATGTCACCTGACTGGACAAGAAATGTCTCTGCATGTTGAGACAACATCTGCATATTCTAAATTAGGTTGATGTATGTTTTTTTCAAACCTCACATAGATTGACATTTTAATACACTATGATTACTTTCTTCTTGTAGTAACACGTCCAAGAATCTGACAATTTTATTCTCTCTGCAGCGATTGTTGTGGACACGGTCGATAATCCGAAAGTTGTCAAGTCAGAAGGGATGAACGTCCTTGGCATTGTTGTTTTCTCAATATTTTTCGGAGTTATGTGCTCAAAAATGGGACCTGCGGGGAAACCATTGTTGGACTTCTTCGAGGCCCTACATGTGGCTACAATGAAACTGACAATGTTGGTAATCTGGTAAGTAAACATTTCTAAACCGTAATGGTTTAAAGAAAAATACCTCATCTCGTCGAGTTTGTATAATTCTAATATATAGTAAATATCTTTTATTTCAACATTATTTTCATGTGTATTTTGTGGCCATGGCGGCTGTAAAATGTCTCCTCGTACTTGGATTCAGTATTGTTATATTTTCTGGTCCTTTGGAATCATTGAGTTCATACAATATCTATGTAATAAGAGTTCCGCTTAAGCCGGTGCTAGGGGGTGCGAGAGGTGTTGCACTTTTCATTACCTCTCATGGAACAAACTCAATCAAACCGAGTCTGCTATTATTTTCCTTGGTTGCATTCTCTGCTTCCTAAAGGATCTTCGTATAGATTTTATTATTAAGAGTTGAAACTGTTGTCAAAACGACAACCGAAGAACGAGTACCTGTTTAATTTTAGTGGTTTGTAAATATGAGATATGTACATCAGAAAGGTAATATTTCAAAAGGAAGTAATAAGATCAGCATAAATCAGGGATATATCTCCGAACTCAAACAAAATAACAGACAAAAAAACACAAAATGAAACAAGAGGGCCAAAATGGCCCTAGGTCGCTCACCTGTGTAACACACCGTAACAGTGTAAACATGTTTTACCTAGTGATTACAAGTAAACAAATATTCTGACCAATTTTCAGTAGGATTGGACCAAAAAACTTGGCATCTTGAGGGAAAACAAGCATTTTCTTTGACTTGACCAATTGACCTAGTTTTTTTGCCCCACATGACCCAGATACGAACTTGTCCAAGACTTCATGATAACAAACATTTTGACCAAAAATTATGAGCATAGAATAAAAATGTGCCCCTAGGGTGTAAACAAACTTATTCTTTGATTTGACCTGGTAACCTAGTTTTTGACCCCACATGACCCAGATAAAAATTCATACGATATTTCATGCAGACAAACATTCTGGCCAAGTTTCATGCATTGGATCTGACAGATTCATCATGGAATCCAAGATTTATTGTGGTTGAAGATATTTTGCAAGTTTGTATCAAATCAGACCATAAATGAAGTCTCTATATGGCCAAAATAGGAAATTTTGGACATTTAAGGGGCCATAACTCTGGAACCCATGACGGGATTTGGCCAGTTTTCGAAAGGAACCGAGATACTATGCCAATACAAGTTGTGTGCAAGTTTGATTAAAGTTGATTGCAAAATCTTGTCTCTATCGTGTTCACAAGCCAAATATAACAAATTTTGGCCCTTTAAGGGGACATCACTCTTGAACGCATG
Organism: Mercenaria mercenaria; assembly: GCF_021730395.1. NCBI lineage: Eukaryota > Metazoa > Mollusca > Bivalvia > Venerida > Veneridae > Mercenaria > Mercenaria mercenaria. The sequence continues at coordinate 62,425,514 of NC_069363.1, read as the reverse complement.
ATGGGATCTGGCCAGTTTTCGAAAGGAACCGAGATATTATGCCAATACAAGTTGTGTGCAAGTTTGATTAAAGTTGATTGTAAAATGTGGTATCTATGGTGTTCACAAGCCAAAAAATAGCAAATTTTGGCCCCTCTAAGGGGTCATAACTCTGGAACCCATAAAGGGATCTGGCTAGTTTTCGAAAGGAACCGAGCTATTATGCCCATACAAGTTGTGTGCAAGTTTGATTAAAGTTGATTGCAAAATGTGGTCTCTATCATGTTCACAAGCCAAAAATGGCAAATTTTGGCACTTTAAGAGGCCATAACTCTGGAACCCATGATGGGATCTGGCCAGTTTTTGGAAGGAACCGAGATGTTATGCCCATACAAGTTGTATGCAAGTTTGATTAAAATCAAATACAAAATGTGGTCTCTATCATGTTAACAAGGAAATTGTGGACGGACGACGGACGAAGGGCGATCACAAAAGCTCGGAAACCATCTACTAGAAAATTGGCATTCTCTGTCGTAAGTAGTTATATATATGGGGGTGCGAGCTCAATTTTGACCCCCCTGACCCCTTGACCCTATTCTAAAAAACCCAAAGTCAAACAATTAAAAAACAAAAAATAAACAACTTTTCATAGTACTTTATGAAAACCTATAGTAAAATATGATTAAACACTTCCACCAAATATTTGCCAAAATCCTGCCAAGTGGCAGCAATGTGGCAGTCGCTGCCAACTTGACAAACTTTTGGCAGAACGTTGGCAAACAAAAATTAAACCAATCAAAACCCTGCCATTTTTCCCAAAAGTGGCGCAATGTGAAAATGTCTCCCAAACTTGGCAAAATTTTTGGGCAAAACTTTGGAAAAATTTATTTATTAAAAAATTTAAACTTATTTGATCTTTTTTTGAATTAAAACTACATTATTAGTCTTTAAATAATTTTAAAAATTTTTGATATAGTGAGTTTAAAAATTAAAATATATTGTTTGAAAAAAAAAGAAAATTTCTGATAATAAAATCCTCTTTATGTTAAAAAAAAAAAACGGGAGAAAAAATGATAAGGGCATTGTTCATCTTGGGGGAAAAATGAAATAAAAGTTTTTTAAAAAAGTACAGGGGGAAATTTAGTTTTTCACAAAGCTTTTCCTTTATTACCTAAAAAAGGGTTTAACACTTCCAGGATAAATATTGTGGGCAGGAAAATCCCTAGATAAGGGGCCCCCCCCTTTCAATGAACGGGAGCAGTTTTTTATGGACCTGATTTTTGCTATGCCCGCGAGAAAAAAAAGGGTACATGTGAAAAGCAAATGCTTTCCTTTTAATAAAACAAAAATCAAAAAATTTGGAGAAAGATTGAAAACTTTAGTTGTGAAACCTATAATTAAAACGAAATAAAAACCTTGGGTTGGGACAAAAACAAAAATCAAAAAAGGGAAAAGGGGGTGGGTATCCCCCAAAAATAAATTGGAGGATGAATTGAGAAGAATTACACAAACCAATTAAAAAAAAATTTGGGGAAACAAAGAGGTTTTTAAATGTTTTTGATGTACTTGGTCGCTGATTTAGTTAAATCAAGCTTTTTAAAAATTTAAATAAAGGAGTAAATACTTGTTAACCCGTTATTGTATTTTTAGTAAATATGCTTGGGTTTTTCCTTTAAAAGAAAAAACTGGAGAATTTGTTACTGAAGCATCTGAAAAAAAAAATTTCTGAAGGCTTTTTCAGTAAATTTGGGTAGATGAAGGAAAAAAATTTTATAATAAAAAGTTGAATCATTTTTGAATAAAAAAAAGATTTTTGTATTTTCTTTAATGAAGGAAGGCTGTAGTTATTGAAGTTTTAAATAGGTTTAAAAAGAATAATGTGGAAATATTTTACAGAAAATAATTTTACTTATTTATTTAATTTGGGTTTTGGTTTTTTAAATTAAACAAAAAAAAAACATTTTGTATAAAAATAAACCCCAACCCGAAGCTAGTAAAAATTAAAATAAAGGTTGTTTATTTTAAATTTATATGGTTTTTAAAAAGATCCCAAAGAGTAAAGAAAAATTTAAAATTGGTGTCGAGTTCGTTAAGTAAAATTTAAAAAAGACATTTGAAAAAGGATATCACCAAATGGACAGGGGAAAATATTTTAATTTAAAAAATTTAAAATAAAACCCCAAAACATACACTTTTAAAGTTTAAATGTAAAATAATTAAGGTTCATTTTATGAAAAAAACTTTTACCTACTAACAAGAAGTTTTTAGAATAGAAAAAGTTATTAGCGAGACTATAAGAAAAAACAAGCTTTAGTAAAAGGGAAAGGGTTTTACAATGAAAAATTTAATTTTGGGTTCCTTTTTTAGCGATCTTGAAAAAATTTTAATTTAGAATAAAAAGTTTAATTATATAAATGAGCAAAAAAAATTTAAATTTCTAATAAAAATGGAATAAAAACAATGGGTAAATTAATTATCCATTTAAACTAAACAGCTGCTGTTAAGAAAAAGTTATAAATTTTGTGGGAGAGTAAGTACTGGGTTAATATTACGCGGTTCTTTGGTTGCTCAGTGCATTAGCCTTTTTCCCAGCTATTCTATATTTGTAGCAGTTGCTGGCGTGTTCCATCGTAATTACATATTTACAAACAGACAAAACTTGCGACAAAAATTTTTTTTAAAATCCTTCACCAAAAATAAAAAAAACTTTAAAAAAAACCGGATTGGAAAAAGTAAATAAAGAAGACCCAAATAAATTTATTCAGGTATTTTACAATATTTTTGAAATGCAGAAGAAAAAATTATTAAACACCCTTGAAATGCATTGAAGGAATTTAAACTTAACGGTTAAAGTAAAAAAAAGAAGGCTGTATTAAATTTTACTGCGTTTTTGAGATTTTTTTTCTTTAAGAATTTTAGGGGTTTAATAAAAAGGTAGATAGAATGATTATACCAAAATTTTTAGCACTTTAGGGAAATAAGAACCCAATGAAAATTTATAAAAAAGTTTTTAAAAAAGAAAAATGTTATTAAATCAAACTTAAATCAAATGTTAGCGATGAATTAAAAATCATGTCTTTGATAAATTACAAATGTTTAGATCCTTATTTTTTTAAAAAATAATTTTTTTGAATGGAAACTGGGGTTTCCCTTTTTAACTGAGAAGAAAATGTGAAAATTATGTGATTGTCCGGGCCAAATAATATTCGAAACAATCCTAAAAAGTTATTGAAAACCGATTGTGACACTAATGAAGAAAAAACTATAAAAGATTATGCAGCACCCAAAGTTTTAATATTAATTCGGGTTAATAACTTTTGTCTGAAAAGGAAAAAAAAAAAAGTTAAAAGGGGAAAATAAAAAAACCAGCGGAAAAAGTTTAAATTTAAAATTTTTGTTTTTCAAAAGATAATTTAAAATTTTATTTTTTTTTATTTTTTTTTTTAATTTTTTTTTTCCCTTAGTGTTTTTTTTTTCAAAATATAATATATAGAGGAAATCGGGATCTAAAAAAAAACAATTTTTAAAAGAAATTTGAAATTAAAATTAATTTTACAAATCCAAAAAATCAATTTATTTTTTAATAAAAGACTCTTAAAATATTAAAAATTGAACTTAAAAAACTTTAAAAGGTATAAAAATAATTTTGTTTTAAAAATAACTTTTTTTAAAAAATGGTTAAAAATGATAAAATATATAAATCAGCTTATTTTCAATCAAAGCTTTAAAAATTTTAACACAAATGAAATAAAAAAAAACTTTACCCCAAGCTTTTGTGAAATAATAAATAAAATTGGAAATGGATTTCTAAGGGAAAGGGGGTGGAAAATGAGTCAGTTGATGTCATTTTTTAAATAGATAAGGATAGCCCTTTGGGGCTGCTTAAATTTTTTTGAGTTCCAAAACCATTACAAAATTCAAAAAAAAGGATTAAAAAATTTAAAAAGAACGATGATAATAAATGTTTTGATGGTGTCATTTAGTTAAAAATTTTCCTGTAACAAAAAATTTAAAAGGTTTTTAAATTTATAAAAAAATATAAACGATCTTGATTATACTGAATTAAATTTCCTGTTATTTTTAAATCAAATAAAAATAGAATTTTTAAATGAAATATCATTTAATATTTTTGGGTTTGAAAAAAAATGTATTTTCCATTGACATTCAAAATATCTTAGAAAAAAACCTGTGAATGTTGAAAATTACAAATGATAAAAAAAAATGATAAAATAATGATAAAATAACTGTGATGAGTAAGCCCTAAAGAACTGTAGTCAATTAGTTTGGTAAAAGCTTTATTGATTTGTTTAAAAAACCAAACAAAAAGAAAAAAACATTTTTTTTAAAATAGTTTACAGAATTTTACTCAAGAAAGATATAATGAACACATCCAAAAATTGTTTAGCTATTAATGGTACCCAAAGGCCCGAAAAAAGCAAAGGGGGAAAAGTAAGTACAATTTAAAAATTTCAAAAAGGGTTTTTAGCAGACCTTTTTTTAATTTATGCTGTTTTTTAATCAATAAAAAAAAAATTTTTAAACTGTTTTTCCATCAACGAATTTCATTTCTGTAAAAAAAACAAGTTGGGAAAAAAGTTACATTTACCATATCAAAATTATAGATTTGGTTACGGCTTGAAGTTTTTTGTTGTTTTGACGATAAATTCCCAAAACCAACCCAGATTTATAGGTCCTAATGAGTTTATAAGTTTATTAAAAAAATGCTTGGGGAAGGGAATATTGTAAAGAAATTTTTAAAAGAACATTTTAAAAAAGAACAAATGTTTTAAAAAATGATTAAACCGATTTAAAAAAAAAAAATTTTGTAATCTGTGAAAAAGATATAAGGAAAAAAAAAAATCCTGCCCGTGACCATTGTTTTAAAACAGGAAAATTTTTGGGGAAAGTGCTCACTCAAAATGAATAAAATTTTAAACAAACACAAAAAATTCCTGTTATTTTTAAAATTTAAGAGGTTTGACGGTCATTTTTTAGAAAACAAATGGGAAAATTTCAAAAAAGAAAAAATGTTATTCCAAAACATTAGGGAAAAGTTATATGGATTTTGATTTCGGGATTTGGGTCTTTATTGATTATTCCAATTTATGTCTCAATCATTGGATAACTTAGTTAAAAAATTTTCCCAGAATTTTAAATACTTATCTCAAAAATTTTTGATTGTGAAAATGTTGAATTTTTAAAAGAAAAAGGTGTTTATCCATTGTTTGGGTTCATTTAAAAAATTTAAAAAAACAAAATTTACCTTCAAAAGAAGGTTTTATTAATTTTTAAATAAAAACTAATATTTCTGATAATGAATCGAAATGCTAAAAATTTTTGGGAAAAAAAATTTAAAAAATAAAAACCGGGGAGAATATCAGTCTATTTTTAAAAAGACGTTTTATTTTAGCTGATGTTTTCCCCAAATTTTTGAAAAAAACTATTTTTTAGAGTTACAAATTTAGTTTCCCTTGTCATTTTTTAGTAGTCCTGGGTTAGTTTGGGGAGAAATGTTAAAATGACTGGTTTAATTTAGATTTAATATGAATTGTATGATTTTTTTTTTGAAAAGGGATAGGGGAGGAAAAAGAATATTTCAAACAGATACAGAAAGCAAAAAAAAAATTATGGGGGATTATAATTAAAAGAAAAAGCAAATCATTATGTCCCTTGACCCCAAATCATTTTGGGTTTGGGGCTATGTGTACCTTTACCCTCGGGAAAACTTTAAATTTATACCCGAAAACAATTTAAAAAAATTAATTGCAAAAGGAAAAGTAACTTTATAGTTGAATGTGATCTTAAATATCCAAAAGAATTACATAAAAAACCCATAATGTTTCCCTTTTTAGCCCTGAAAAAATTAAAATCCCAGATCAATGGCTTTTATTTAGAAAAAATTATTAAAACAAAATTTGAAAAGGGAAAAAAAGTAATGTAAAGAAGTTGGTCCAAATTTTAATAAAAAAACAAAATTATGGTTCATTAAAAAAATCTTGAACTATTACACAATTAGGGAAAAAGTCAAAAATACTAAAATTTTAACTTTGACGAAAGCCCCTTGGGTTTAAAAAAAGATTTGTTTTTAATACTCAAAAAGATTTAAAGAAAAAAATTTCTTTGAAAAGGATTTTTTTTAATTTAAATGAACAACTTGTATTCGGTAGCGATGGAGAATTTACGAAAGGGGTTAATTTAAATTAACTCTGAGAAAATTTTTATTAAAATACTACCCAAAAACCTTCATTTGTTATTCAACGATGTTTAACTCTAACCTGTTTGGTATTCATAAAAAAAAGAAAGTTTGTTATTAAACAGCCTTGTTATTTTGGAAAATGTGCATTTAGATTTATAAAATTTTAATGTTGATTTTTTAAAATTTATTTTAAGGAAAATTCGAGGGAAATTGTAAATTTTTTTTTAGACCGTTCATTTATGTTATGAAATAAAAACTAAAGATGATTAAAGACTTTTTAAAAGGGACAAAGATTTTTTGATAAAGTGTTTCGTTGAAATTCAAATTTTATTTTGATTACAACAAAAAAGAAATTGGGAAAAATTTTAAAAGTAAAGGCCCCGGTGTGTAATTGTTAAATTTGTTGGTTTAAAAGAAGTAAAATGTATTTCTTTTATTAAAAACAAAAGTTAACATTAAAAAATGTAAAGGAATCAAAAACTTGTTGTTAAAAAAAAACAAATTCATAAAAATTCAAGAACTTTGTTTAATTCAACCCCAAAGAAACCCAATTTTTAAAGTTTTTCGTTTGAAAAAACACAATTTTTTTCCAGTTATTTTTAAAAAATAAAACATCTTTTCATGTTATGACGATAAAAGATATATTCTTGATTGGTTTTTTTAATTAGCTTTTTTTTTTAAATTAATTAAGTTTTTATTAAAGTTTTTTTTAAAAAGTTTTTATTAATTATAGAACCATAAATTGTTAATGATATTTTTAACTTTTTTTAAAGAATTTAAATTATAAATAACACATTTTTTTTTAATTTTTTAGCATATTAATGAAATGTTTCTTTTTTCTTTTTATTTTTTTACATCTAACTTTAAAGGAAAATTACATTTTCTTTTTTTTTTAATTGTAATTTAGCTTCTCCTTTATCTTTTTAATTGCATCAAAAGAAAAATTAGATGCAATTAAAATTAATTGTTACATTATTCCCTTTTTAAACTAAACCAGGACTAGCATTACGTTTCCATTGAATAATCCCCTGGGTTTATTTTGGGGTTAAAAACTTGTTAAAAACACGGGGTTTTTCTTTTAAATTTGTGTCGACACCATCTTTCTATTTTATTTTTTTTTTATTTATTTTATTGAATTTCCCCATTATATTAATTATTCCAGTTAATTTACATGCCCTTTTTAGTTAAAAAATTTTAATTTTTGTTATTTCTTTTTGATTTTAAATTTTTTAGTTTTTTTTCTTTATTTGTTTCACGGTACTTTTTTTTTGAAACATTTTATGAAAAAAAAAAAACAATAATATCCGCAAAGTGTCTTGTTTTGTCTTTTTTAAACTTTTTTTGGTTTTTAATTTGGTTTTTTACTTAATTATTCTTTCGGGGGAAGTCCAAATGGATCGAAGTACTATTATTAAAAAACAACCCAATGTTTTCCCAGGCCCAACAGAGGGGTCCAAATTTAAAAAATTCCCACCGTCCTTTTCTTTTAATTTTTAAAAAATTATTTCTACTAACACTCCCTAAATTTTTTAATTTTTAATGTTTTTACCCATTGTTAATTTCAAGTTAGTTTGGTTTGTTTAAAAAATTTTTTTTTTTTTTTACAGGAATTCGTTGTAAGGTCTCCGTTGTGAATAAAATCTGATACCTGCCTGCCCTTTTCCCTTAAAAAAGATGTTACAAAGGTATTCCTAGCTAGAGCCAAAATCCTAAAAAGCCCCGTCTTTTTTTGTTTTTGTGTTTTTAATCACTCCAGACCCTACTGTTGCTTTTTTTGTTTGGTGTAAGATATGGTGTATCATATTTCTCTTTCATTAGCTACTAAAATAATCCCTTTTCCCAAGTTTTTCAAACACCGTACGGGTTTTAACCAGACAAAACCCCAAAATCCCCTAGAGGGGCTAAAATTTTTGGAGCTTTTTTGCTGCCATTGGAAAAAATTGTTTTTCCTAACAAACCGCCAAAGCCTAAAAATTCAATTTTTTTCCTTTTTGGACATTTGGTTTTTGAAAATTTTAATTTCAATCCCCTTTTTATTTTCAAAGTTTTTTAATTTTTTAATTTGTGTTTTTGTTTAAAAGTAAAGGGAAGTTTCCTGAAATTTTTCTGTTTTAACTAAATATGTGGAATTTTATTATTTTAAGCTTGTGCTAAATTTTTTTTTTTTCCATCTGTTTGGGTTTAATTTATTTCAATTAATTTGATGACATTTATTTTAAAAATTTATTTTATTTTTAAAAAATAACAAGTTCTTTCCATTTTTTTTATTTCAATGTTTCTTTAAATACAATTGCATAAACAGAATATTTGCTGCTGGGGGTTTTTTAATTTTTGCTGTTAATGTAATTGCTTGGATCTTTGTATTTTTCCTTTTTTTTTTCCAAGTTAAAAAGAACAATCCCAAACAAACTTTTAAAAATTTTATGATTTTAAAAGGTTCCCAAATCTTTTTATTTTTTTTTAATTAAAAATTAAATTTTCACATATATTCTTTTATATACTTGTGTATTCTGTTTTGGAAAAAACACCTTTTCAAATTCAAGACGAAGGAGCTAAAATGCAATTAAACATTATCTGGATTAAATTTAAATGTATCTAATAAATGTGGGTTATGTTCTTTGATTACTTTTTTCAGGTCGTTGTAAAAAAACAAATACATGTTGTGGTTTTTTTAAACCCCGCCGTTATTTTAAAAATTTTTATTTTTTTGTGTATCAGTTGTTGCTCTTTATTTCCCTAGGGGTTTCCATCTTGCTTTTTTTAAAACTTTCGTGCAATTAGATCAAAACCCAAATTCATTAAAAAAAACGTGGAACCCCTAGATTTTAATTTTTTTTTTTTTTTTACCCAATTTCTACCAGCTCGCACTTAGCTCTAAAAATTAATTTATATCATTGTCAGCTGCAGTGTTTTTGAATTTGACTTGGGGGGAAAAAATTAGTTTCTAAACCCTGAAAAAAGAATAATTATTTAATGGAATTTTAGCATTTATCTCTTTTCCCCTTGGATTTAAAAACTTCCTAGAAACAAAACCCCAATTTATTTAGCTTGGGGGGTCGAGTTTAGTGCTAGCGTTGTTTAAAAAAATAAACTATTTTTTCAGTTGATTTTTTATAAACTTCAATAGTTCAAAAAACTCTTTTAATTTTTACTTTGATAAATTATTACAATCATTACAATTTTTTCCCTTTTGTTTAAAACCCCAAAAAGATCAATTAATGAAGCTGCTTATTAATTAAAGCAATTTTATCTCCTCAGCTAAATTTTACCTTAGCAAGCTTTTTACTTTAAAACTTTCTTCAAAAAAACCTTAAACCAATCAAAATATGAGTTCTATCAAATTGAAAAAGATTCCCTTTTTTTGTTGTTAATTTTATTTCCAGGACGATATTTTAAAATGTATCTAATTTAAAAGGAGTTAATTTTATATTTTTCCAAATTCTTTTGTTCTAACATGTTATATTATTATTATTTTATTTTTTTTTTAGTTTTTTTAAAGTTAAAACTTTATTTTTTATAAATTTAAATTTTTAATACGTTTTTGTTGGTGAAATTCCAGCCGGTAAAATCCCCGATCTGACATTTTTATTTATTTCATAGATATCCTCCTCATTATCATTATTTTTTATTATTTTTTTTTTATTATTCTTTTTTTGTAATTCCTTGGAATTAAATTCCAAAATGCCCCGGGGAGGTTTCTTTTTAAATTTTTCAAAAGTTTGCTGCAGCTAAATTTCCAACTTCTGTGCCAACCTTTTTTTTTCCACTTTCAAGTGCTGCTTTTCCTGCTGTTTCCCCAAAACTTTTTTTCCGCTGTGAATTGAAGATGCAACTCCGCTTGAAAAAATTTTTCTTAAAGTGTCAAAGTACCTGTTCGTGTTGATTTTTTCCTGTGTGAGATCAAAATAAATAAATATTTCCCTTTTTTTTTTCATAACTTTTTTGTACATATTAAAACTAAATTTTAATAAAAGTTTTAAAACTTTGTTTTAAATTTAATTTCTTTTAAAATTAGTGTAAAATTGTTTCAACCTCATTTTAAATTAATTTTTACCAAAAAACATCTGTTATTTATTTAATTGAAATTTTTAATTTTTTATTAATTTCAAATTTTCCAAATTTTGTGGTTTTTTGTAAAAGGATAAGCTCTTGGGGAAATCTGCAGTACTTTAAAACATAGTTAAAATCGCTGAAATTCCATCAAACAAGTGAATTTTTCAATAAAATACAATGAATGAAATTGTATCCACAGAGTTAGTTATATTTTGGGGTTGTAGTTCCCCCTTCAGTTTTGTCTAATTTTTTTTTTTCAAATCCAAACAATGTATGAAAATTTTTTATTTCCAAAAACCAAATTAAAATTAACTGTAAATTTAAATCAAAAATTAAAATACTTAAATAAATTCCAAAAATTTTGGGGGCAAATTTTGATTATCAAATTCATAATCACCATTTCTTTTTAATGTTTCCCCAATATAATTTTAATTTTGTGTAACGTAAGAACCTTTTTTAAATGATTTTTCCATTCTTTACCATTTTAAACGAATTCTTTTATTGATATTCATCCAAAAATTTGCCAAGGTTGGGCATAGGTTATTTTATCAAAACCCAAAAGTAGTTTTTTTTTATTAAAATTAAAGAACGACAAAACTGATTGTTAAAAAACATCGGTTTATTTTTATTATCTTTAACTGTTTTGAACTTAAAACTATTTTTTGTTCCTTTTATAATTATCAAAACAATCTTTTTAAATTAAATCTAAATTCAAGAAAAATTTTTTATATAAAATTTCATGTTGTTTGGTTAAAAAAGAATTCATTTTTTTAAAAGTTCATCAATTTTCTAAATACCTTTTTTTTTAGTTCTTCATTATTATTTCCGCATTATTGAACCCCAAATTAACTCCAAGTCATTAAACCCAATTTTTTTGATTCATGGACAAAGTCATACCTTGTCCCCCCAATTACTTTTTTTTAAAATTTTAAGATCTTTTTTTGATAGGTATCCCGACTTTTCTGTAATTTTTTTAAATATTTTTTTTGAATGAATTTAAGCTTTTTTTTTGTTTATCTTTTATTAATCAAACAATTAATCATCATCAACTTTGTGTTTTTGACTTTTTTTCCAGTTATTCTTCCTTAGCAATTAACTTATTTGGCCCTAAGTTTTTTAAGTTAATAATTAAATTACCTATTGTCCTTTGGTGAAAAAACTTAATGGGTTTTATGTTTTATTCCTTTTTCCTTTTTTTTATATAAGCTCCCTACCAAGAATTAATTAAACGTTTTTTGTACTTTTCAGTTGCCCCTTGTTTACGTTTTAATTCTTTTGCTTCTTTCTTATTTGGATCTTTTGATCTTGATTTGCTTGTTATTTGGGCCCCTTTTTTTTTTTAATATTTTCAGTAACTTATCTATTGTAGCTTTAAAAATTTTCTTCATTTATTTTATTGGATTTGATTCATTGCATTTAAAAAGGAAATATTTTCGCGGTTTGGAATATTATATTTTCTAAAACACTTATCACAAAAAACATTAAATTACTGTTGTATTTTTTTTTCTTTCGGTCTTGCTCCCCGTTTTTGATTCTTATTGTATCTCGTTTTTTAGTTTTCCCCCTCTTTTTTTTCCATAATCTTTAATCTTTTAAATTCATCTTTAGAAAACCCGTTCAACAGATTCATTCCCCAAAAATTTTGGTGAAGCCCATTTTTTAAAACTTTTTCTCTTTCATAATCTTTCAGACTTTTTTTTTAATTTCTTTTTTAGTGGTTTTTGTTTATTTCCTGTATTTTTTATATTCCTGCCCCCCCCCCCCCCCCCCCCCCCCCCCCCCAAATTTGAGCTTATTTCATTCAACCTAAAACCTAATTGTTGTTTTATTCCCGGTTGCTTTTTAAAAACTTGTAATTGTTCTTTTTGACTTTCTATTTTTTCGTAATTGGGTTTTTAAATTTCAGTGTACATTTCCCGATTTGTGCTTTTTTTTTTTTCCTTTTTTATTTCTTCTTAAAATCTCTCATCTTTTGCCGATAATTTTTTTTTTTTTCATTTCATTTAAATTTTGATTTCATTTATATAATAAGTAAGAAATGTAAAATATGTAAAATAATTTAAGATATGAAGATATTGTAAAAAATGTAAATATGTAAAATTTTTTAAATGGAAATCCAAAATGATACAAAAAAAAGTTAAAAATCTTTTTTAAAAATTTTATCCTTTTATGCCCGGTTCATGTTTTGAATGTTTAAAAATGTGGATCGTCAGGGTTGGAAAAACAAATCACTTAGCTTACTTCGAAAAAACCCCTTATTTAAAATTTTGTAATTTTCTTGTATGCTTAAAAAAAATAGAACACTAAAAATCAGATTTAAATAAATCCTTAAATGAAATTGCAAAAAAAATTAAAGTAGATCCAAATGAAATATTGATATTTAGTGATCCCCCCAAAGAACTTGTGGTTTGAATTCAGAAAAACAAAAAGTTGGTATTTGAGGGGGTTTTTTTGTGAAATAAAAAGTTTTGTTCTTTTTTCGGCGAAAAAATGTTGGGTTTTTTATTTTGTGTTTTCTATAAAAACCGGTTCGTTAAATGTTTTTTTTTTTTTAAAAACAGGTTTTAAAAAGGAAAAAAATGGTTTGCGTGAACAAATTAAGTGTGATCTTTTGTTGCAACAAATCAAAAAAAATGGGTTTTTATTTATTGCAAAAAAGGGTTTTGAAAAAAATTTTGGTAAATATAAAAAATTTTTGGGGTTTTTTTGATTAAAACAAAATTAATCAACCTGACGTTAAGTTTTAAATTAAATTTGATATGTTTTTTGTGTAGTACTAAAAAGCAATTTAAAAAGCTTAAAAGGGGAAAAGGATCATATCTTCACAGAAATAGGAACTTGATACACAAAGAAAGGCATTGATTGGGGGAATGAAATAATAACCTAGGAAATCCGATAAACCCAACGATGCAGTTAAAACGGTTTGGTTAAAAAAAATTCAAGTGTAATAGATGACTTAAAATTGAAGAAAACAAAAGTATAAAAAAAACATAGAAAGAGAAGTAAAAAATATTAAGAATTAAAAAAAGATTTTAAAAAGAAAATTTATTATTAATTTAATCAAATTTAAAAGGTTTAAAAATTTAAGAGAATGAAAACGGTTGATTTATTTAAAAAAACTTAAAAGAAAACTGATTTTACAGTGCAACATAAAAGAAGTTTTTTCGAGTTATTTAAACATTTTTTTCCCCCAATTTAAGAATTAAAAGTGTTGATTAACAGAAGAACTAAAAGCAAAATTATTGAAGTGGAAAAAGTTACAAAATTGTTTCAGTTAGAAATCGAAAAGAAATAAAAAAAATAAAACTGGAAATGACAAAGGGAATCAAGATTTCTCGAAACTTTTCAAATAATTGCGAAAATTTTAAAATTTAAATTTGGAAAAAGGGAGCTTCCCAAAGAGGGGATGATCATGTACAGCATTAGAAAACCTTAAAAAAAAAATTTTTTCTAAATAGATGATTTAAAAAACAAAAATTTGATAAAAGGTTTAGTATTGTTGCAACCGTCACAATTTAAATTTGCAGAAATTTAAATAATATTACAAAAAAAAATTTCAAGAAGATATTATGAAAATTTTAATAATTTTAAAAAATAATAAATGATTGGACTTGTAGTTGAAAAAATCAGTTTAAACAAAAAAAAAAGCAATTAAAAAATTTTAAAGATAAAATTAAAAAAATAATAAATGATTTTGGTCTGTAATTGAAAAATCAGCTAAAACAAGGAAATCAAACATGTAATACCCAAGTAAATTTTGCTAAAACTAAAGCAAAAACCCCTAAAGTCGAAGAAATTTTCCCTAATGTGAAGAAATTACAAAAATAAAAAAAGTTTTCTTAAAACAAAAAAAACACAATTGCTAGAACAAAGGCGTTTTTGACAATTTATTGCTTCTGATTGCCACAAAAACGACTTGATGATTTAGCGAAATAATTTTTTAAACTTAAAAAAAAAAGACAAAAAAATAAAGAAGAATTGGAAAAGAATAGAAAAATTAAGCCACGTGAAGTTTTTCTTTTTTAATTTTCAGGGTTTTATGGTGAATCAAAAAACCCGAGCCAAAAAAAAATTTTAAATATTTTATAAAAATAAAAAAAAAATTTCGTTTCAGGTGTTGGTTTTATTTTAAATATAATAATATAGTTGGTAAAGATGTGGCTATTTGGTATGATTTTTGGAAAATTTGGAATGTCGTGATTATAAAGATTTTTAAAAAACAAAAAGAATTTAAAAACTAGTTGACCGGATGGGCTATTTTTAAAAGTGTTTTAGTCAAAAAAAACGGAATTTTTATAATGTATCAGGTTTTATTAAACGCGACCCCCAAGAAGGAAAATGTTAAGTTTCACTTTTTTTTTTAGGTGGGTGGCAAGATGGTTTTACGGAACATTTCCCCCGGGAGTGAAAAATAACACCCTAGTCGGTGAATTTGGGGCCCGGGGCGGTGAATGTTTATATCAGAAAAAATTAAATTTTTTTTTAAAGAAAGGACAAAGTTTGATATTTTCCCTTTGCGATTCAACATATACAAAAAAATTCATTTATACTTTTGTGGAAGTTATATAGTTCCAATATTGGGGGTTTTTTTAAAAATTTAAAAAAAGTAAACTTTGGATATCCCTGTTTTAATTTTTAGGGGGCCCCTTTTTAATATACTTATAATTTTAAATAAGTTTAAAAAATTTTTATTTTATCAATAAAAATAAAAAACGCCAAAATTTTTCCCAAAAATTTTGCAAAAAAATTTGCCAAGTTGGCAGACATTGTCCTTTTTGCCCCTTGGCAGAAAAATGGCGGCTTTTGATTGGCTGAAATTTTTGTTTGCAACGTTTCCCAAAAATTTCAATTTTGGGAGCGACGCCACATTGCTGCAATTGGCGGTTTTGGGAATATTTGGTGGAAGTGTTTAATCATTTTTTACTATAGGTTTTCATAAAGTACTATGAAAAGTTGTTTATTTTTTGTTTTTTAATTGTTTGACTTTGGGTTTTTTAGAATAGGGTCAAGGGGTCAGGGGGGTCAAAATTGAGCTCGCACCCCCATATATATAACTACTGTCGTACCAAGTTTTTAAACCTATCATATGTCCATGACCTTCTAATGAAAACATTCAATGGCATTCTCTGCCATACCAAGTTTTTAAACCTATCATACTAATAAACTTTGATAATGTGGCAGCTGACCTCAATACAATCGACACTGTTATTTTCCAATACAGGTAAATCCAGTATTTACTTTAAAATGGATCTATGACGGATTATCTTTGAACATCCCTAGACTTATTGGACTCAACTGCCACATTATCAAAGCTTATTAGTATGTCCATGACCTTCTAATGAAAACATTCAATGTTTACAGGGGAAATATTCGAGTTTAATTTGCGGATGGTTATCTAATCTAACGTGCATGGTTTCACATTAATTAAACTGGATCATCTACATACTGTTATTGGCAAACTTATACTAGTTATGTGAGGGCTGCTGCACGTTTCATTACCTCTCGTGAATAGACATAATAATTATATATATAATATTATATAAAAACAACCCCCCCCCCACCCACAAAAAAAAAAATACCCCGCATTTTTGGAAGCATAGAAGTTAGAACCCCGCAAAGGAAAATAGTAGCAGACTTGGACTTACTGAGCCTGTTTATGAGAAATAACCCTTACCCTGATAAATTTCTAAAACGAACTTGTCCGTCTTTCAATTTGGACAGTAACATTATCTTAAAAGGGGTGCTTACCAAAAAGATACTGACTTTATGGCGAACAGTGCAGATTTTGATCAGTCTGCACGGATGTGCAGGCTGATCAAGACCTACTCTGGTCGCAAAGGCAGAATCAGTCCTGTCCAGCATGATAAGGGTTAATGAAATGCGCAATACCACTCACGCCCCGAGCAATGGCTTAAACGGAACTCTATTACACATATACCAAAAGATCAGAAAATATATCAGAAGTGAGCCTAGGTATACGGGAACATTTTATAGCCATTACACGACGCTGAAAAAAAAAACTGACAATGTCATGGTAGTTAATGAAAATTAAAGAGGATCCTTTGGAAGCATAGATCGCATCCAAGTAAATAATAGCGGACTTAAATCCCGCTGAGATATAGTTTATTAGTGCATCGGTACGCAAGCCCCCTGCACTGGCCTAAACAAAAATCTATAACCTATACATTAACCAAAGGATTATCAAATATATCAACAATGAGTCCAAGTACAAGGAACCTTTTTACAGCCGCCATAGCATTGGCCATATTCTATGAACCAATTTCAGGTATTCTCCAATCGGTATCATTTTCCTCGTCGCCACAAAGCTGATAGAAATGAAGGACCCCAATGTTGTGTTCGTACAGCTTGGATATTACATGCTTACAGTTCTGGCTGGTCTCGCAGTCCACGGCTTCATTGTACTGCCCCTCGTCTATTTCGTAGCGGCAAGGAAAAATCCATTCGTATTCATGTATAACATGCTTAAAGCGTTGCTTACCGCTTGGGGAACCGCCTCCAGGTATGTCGTCTGCTCATTCACTTCATTTTATTTTTCAACTTTCTTTTGTATATCAAACAATAGCTGCCGAACGTACACGTAACCAATATAATTGCTGAAAGAGTTATAAGAGTATTTAATATCACTTCCAACCAAGTCAAAATTGTAAATACAAGAATGTGTTTTTCTATAATTTAGAACGTACTGTACGATCTTCATATCCATTTGATTAGGGAATGATTGGCCAGTTTTGTCGTCTAGCAAATATTTAAATGCATTATCTTATAAAGACTTCACAATCAAACCGATTTTAAAGTCCCATTTATAAGGCTTTAAATTTAAGGTTAAAAACAGATGAACATAGATGTTATGCATTGATTTATGGTAACAAAAGCACTACTTTTAATACTGCGTATGAATTGAAACAGTTAAGAGTCGTAAAGGGAGGTAATTAAAACAATGTATTCAATAAAACACTCTTCTGTGTAAATCAGTATTCAAACATTTGACAAATACTAGACAAAACAATTACTGAAAATAGTATTTAACAAGAAATTAATATATTTTATGTTTAAAACAAAAAATGTGGCAGTCACATTGGCATTATAGGCCTTTAAATGTAGAACGTCTCATTACAGTTATTAGAAATATATGACAAAGTAATAGTAGATATGATACGTTTTTGTTCCAGTTCCGCTACATTACCAGTAACCATGGAATGTTTGGAACATCGAAACAAGATCGACATCCGGGTGGCTAAGTTTGTTGCTCCTATTGGTGCTACAGTAAATATGGACGGTACGGCACTGTATGAGGCAGTGGCTGCTATCTTTATTGCACAGGTCAATGGTATAACTCTCAATGTTGGAGAGGTTATCACTATCAGGTAAGTCACGTTTCATACTGTTCAAAAATGTGTCAAGTAATTCACATAGTTTTGTATAAAATACCGAATATTGACAGTATGTGAAATGGCTTCAGATATTCAAGCTTTTTTTAATACACTGAGAAAAACTCACACAATACCTAGTACAGATTGTGACAAAAAGGTTAGATCTTTCAGATAAAAAGGTTGCTAATATCTTCATAGACTATACCTAAAATTTATAGTTCCAGGCTTCACTGGATAATAACCTGTTGCTAAAATCCTTATGCCCTGCAGGTCAGTTGACAGGGACCTTTACACTAATTCGTTTTGGGTTTAACGCCATTTTTCAACAGTTTTTCAGTAGCGTTCCTGGATTCTGTACCAGTAAAAATCTGTTCTCCGCAAGAAACTGCCAACTTCCCCACATGAATCAGAGGTGGAGGACGAATGATTTCAGACACAATGTCTTTCATCAAATCGTCATGGAGAACATACGCCTTGCCTAGGGTCGAACTCACGGCTCCGAGATCCATAGATCTGCGCTTCCGCTACTGAGCTAAGCGGGCGGGCTACTTTTACACTTAAAACGGTTCCCAACCAATTACTGGATTACTTTGACTTATATGGGTATATGTCTTGATTTTATGATGTTTTACGAATTTTAACAGCAATTGTTAGTACATTTATCTACCATTGTACAAGTACTACAATAATATTTTGACAGTTTGACCGCTACTGCAGCAGCTATTGGTGCGGCAGGTATACCGTCTGCTGGTCTTGTTACTATGGCAATAGTGTTGACAGCTGTTGGATTACCAATCGACGACATCAGGCTCATTTACGCCATCGATTGGTTCTTGTAAGTTAACATTTTGTAGAGTATTACCTAGATCTCTAAAGAACATCTCGAAATAAGCCCGAGATGAAGTAAACTGACCAGGCTAGAAGTAATGCAGTTATTTTTTTTTTAAATTTTGTTGTTGAATAAATAACATTTTCAGTAAGCAGGAAAAAATTAACACAAGCTTATCGCTTCATCCTTAATTCTATGACATTAATATGTATGTGTATGTAATACATATGTTTCAGTAAATACTGTTTTAACCAAGTTATTGTTGAACGGCATCGATTGGTACCAAACAATATTAACACAAGCATTATATCTTTAGCATTCGTTAACATTTTCTGGGGTATATTTTAGGGATCGATTTCGCACGGCCATTAACGTGTTGGGAGATTCATATGGTGCCGGGATAGTTGAGAAACTTTCGAAGGCAGATTTGGAAAAGTTCGACCAGGAACATACCTTTAATGTAGCAGGAAGTGAAGGCACTGGATCAACAGACGACGTAATCCCACCAAAAGAGAAGGAAGGTGGAATGAGCAATCCAATGTTTACAAGGGATATTGAACTCAATGTCACAGAGCGCTTGTAAATGATGCATCTCAGAGGAGTGCTTGTAAACGTTTATTTTTGAATCTGACAATCGTCTATGACATGTCAGAATATTGTAGTTGTCAATATTTTGACTACATTTTGCATATATATTAACTGTACTAAGCAGAATGTGTAATCTATCGTAGACAATTTAGGTACTGTTACATACCTTCACACTATCTTTTAGACATTGTGATGCGTGTCTCAGTTCGGCGATTCATTAAGTGGTAGGCCTACAGTTAACAGTGTACTACATCACACCTGTTTGTGCATAGGGCCTAACATCCACGTACATTTTTATGACAAAGCATTGAAAACTAATGCAGTGCTGCAGCTAGTTTTACTAAGAGACGGACACTTTTGACACACAACTGTGTTGATTAAAAGCCGCGATACAGTTTTCTTTGGAACATTGTGCAGTTCTGTGTTACAACTTTGTACATTTTTGTGAGACACAGTTTAATACAACATCGTGGTATATTATCCAATAACTAACATGCATCCAGCTTCGGATCTATTAGACGCTTTAAATCTTATCCGAAAACATTCTTTCTCCGGTAATCATTCATCACTGAAGTTCCTTTTTAGATAATACAACTAACTCCATAAATACATGTATGTGCTATTGAATGCTAGTGATTCTTATCAAAAAGATATATCGCTGAGATGATTATTAACCCTTATCATGCTGGACACGACTAATTCTGTTTTTGCGACCCTTTTAACAGTTAATGGTACTGTCCAAATTAAAAGATGGACAAGTTCATTATAGAAATTTAGCAGGGTAAGGGTTTAAAACGATGTATATCCAAGATAAGCCTTTTTACACAAACACCATCATAGGTTATTTGTTAATGGTTGAAAATGAAAATCTTGGTCAAAGCTATGTTGAATGTTTATACAATATTAGAAGTTTTTTTCGCGAGACTGAATTGCATGGAAAGGAATAGCCTGTTTTGATAAAAGTGCATATAAGTAAGAGTTCGACGTGATCGCGTAAAATCTTTCGCGAAAATGGGAAGAAAACAATTTCTTATTGATTTGGTGAATAAAGGGATGGTCTTACTAAGTTTTGAGTGGTGTTGTATTTACACCTTTGACAAACCACCAGGTCAAAAAGCCGAAGGTCAGATGTAGGCTAATAAATCAAACATGACAAATGTCTGCATTCAACCTTTAAAAAAACATCATTAACCTAGGCTTTTGTATCATTTTCAACATCTGACATGGTTCATTTACTTAAAGCAATATACAGGAAATTTTATATTTTAAACACTCAGCACGTCACGCGGGATGTTCGGGATGAAACCCTTTTTATAGCATAAAAAACTATGATCACTACACACAATAACTTGTTTGAAATGCAGTTTATATTTATGTTAAATGGTATCATTTATTAGACATAAATATTAGTTATTGTTCTGAAAGAAGATGCATTCCGACGAACCAGACAGTGCTACCGGAGAATTTTAGGCTCAGAATTAAGCCATAACTTGGGCTCAAGCGATCTATGTGATAACAATTGCACAGGATCTGGATCTGAATATATTTTTGAAACAAGCCTGGACCTATTTTACGTCGAGGGCGTGCTTATTCTCTAAGGTAATGGACTCGTAATGACAATCGGCAATTTCCGTGTAATTACGTATTTTCTTCGTATGCGATTTCGGCAACTTTCGGCCATAACAGGAATTCCTTTTTTTTAACAACCGGAAAATGCCGAACTGATATACGGAGAATACGTAAATGAACGGAAATTGCCGAAGGTCATTACGGGTCCTCTACGTTTCTCCGACATTATGTACACTATGACCATATTTGCACTATTTGAAATGAAGGATTTGTAATGAATTTTGTTTTGTTTTTTAATCAGATTTTACATTTTATTATTATATATGTTTACTTATGGTGTAAGTGGTTAGCTGCAATAAAATAACACACTGTTAACGTCTTTTCTCTGTTATCAGATGAACACAATTTGTTTCAAATGTTTTATTATTGTTTTTAAAGAAACCTACTGAGATCTATATGGGATAACATTTTTTTTCTCACTATTTTATGACAAAGTTAAAACACGAGATGTTTATTTTTCGTATCGGACATTGCTGAGACGCACTGCAGTGGGCTGACAATGGTATCATATTTTAACAAGCCACATGTTTAGATAATATCGTTATATGAGCCGCTCCATGAGGAAACCAACATAAGGGCTTTGCGACCAGCATGGATCCAAACCAGCCTGCGCATCCGCGCAGTCTGGTCAGGATCCATGCTGTTCGCTTTCAAAGCCTATTGCAATTAGAGAAACCATTAGTAAACAGCATGGATCCTGACCAGACTGCGCGGATGCGCAGGCTGGTCTGAATTCATGCTGGTCGCAAACGCACTATGTTGGTTTTCTCATGGTGCGGCTCATTTATATATTAGTAAACATTCATACTGGGGTATCAGGAGTGCAGGTTTTCCAAACTGAAACTAAAGATTATAAACTTATTTCTAAACTTCATTCCATACCCGATGATGCGTCCACAATTTTATGATTAATTTCAAAAACACTCTTATAAAGTATGTCTGCTTGGTCCTTTACTGGCACGCGAGTAGTCCCCGGACAGAAATCATATATACTTCGTCCGAAAAAGCTTAAACAATATCAAGAATAAAAACGATTAGCATATATACATACCTTAGCTCCGGTATTACCAGTTTAGGGTTTTCCCTGTGAAATGACTCACGTTCGCGGGGAATTAGCGAGGCCCAAAAAGGCGTCTGTAGAACGTAAAATTTTAACATGCTCGATAGTAATGCCCGGACACCATTTTTGGTTGCGGGTTTATCCCGCTACCAAAGTTAAAGCGTATTTCTGACAATCATAGCATCTTTATTTTATTCCGAATCACATCCAAAGAATGTTCATGTGCTTAACAAAATAGTCCCATTCATGAACAGTGCGGATGAATTATCAATGAAAAGGCAGTTCTTATTCAAACTGTATCCTCTCATGCTGACCATTTAGATTATATAAAATCTATCAGTTATAAGGTATTCCATCCCATGGTTACATCATAAGCTGGGTCAGGCAGAGTTCAACTTAGATATGAGGCACATTAAATTTGTATTTGTATTTGTTTCTCATTTATGTATATTCATAGACTGGCATTTAAACTGAAAATAAATCTACCAAAAACCCGCAACCATCAGACATATCAAGACTTTGATTTCATGAATATATTTATCAGGAACTGCCCATATGAGCTGGAATTATGAAAAAGACAAATGATATTTTATATAACTGTAGAAAGATCACAAGTTTGCGTCAAATTTATTTGTCCCAGCTACATGGAAAATTGCGACAACAGAAAATAGAATAATTATGCTTAAGTCACAGCTAGATATCTACAAGTTAATTTAAATAAGTGGCTAATCGAACAAATTATGAAATATTTTGGCAAATTAGTATTGTTGTCTCAAAGAAAATAAGTTTTCTTGTTGAAAGTGTATGTATCGTCAGCTAGTCGTGAAGTAAAGACATGTAGCCTTAATTTTAAAACCCTCCAGACGGGTTTCTCTTGCGCACGCCAGTGAAAATGTAAACAAGTAACCATGCGGTAGGATTTCCACGATTATTATACTCATATGATTACCTGAGAAAAAAAATGAACTTGATAAGCTTCTCCAAAACAAGCGTCTATATGATTAGGCACAAAAAATATGTAGACGAATCGCGAAAATAGAGCGTTGCGGGAGCGTGTCCGGGAACTACTGCTGTCCGGGGACTACTCGCGTGCCAGTATTTGAACAAAAGAATATGGGTCCTCCCGCACTATTCGTGTTAAAGTGGAATTATGCGCATTTTTTCAAGTAAAAATCCAGCTGAAATAGAAGTGTGTGTAAAAAGAGTGGAGGAAATTATAGCTTGTATCCCAATATACCAAACTCTTCCTGTTTCCAGTACGAAATAATAACTTTCCAAATATCACTTTTCTTATTTTGACTGGGGCAGTCTTTTTAAGAAAAGTCAATCTGCATGCAGGGGTTGCCTCCTTTCAATATTGCGGAGAAGATTGTATTTTATCGGTCTGATTCCTTTATTTCTAAACCGTCAACTTCAAATACTTATGCGGCATTATCGTTAATTTAACACATTTAAATGCATAGCAACCGAAAATTGCTTTTATAAAACAATCACCAAAATACACTATGTGCAGCAAGACTAATGTCTAGCTCTCAAATTCGTCAACGTCTAGGGAAGTTTTAGCCTTTATAGTGAAAGCTTTTAAGAGTGATCTTTACAGAAATACTAAGGGAAGACAACTCTTAGAAGACAGTAAAAATACATTGTATTAGTGCGGCTTAAAGAGAATAAATTTTTTCTTGACATTATTTAAGTAAAATTGTAATACTGCACCACGGATTATTTAGATGTTAAACATTAATTGTTTGCTTACGACGTTGATTTAAAACCGACGATAAGACAACCTTCAAAAGGACTGGGACTGGTAGCTGGTAAGTAAACATCTTATACGGGCTATAATAAACTTACATTGAATGCAAACATACCGTTCCGTGACGAAATTTTCATTTTTTGTACAAAATCTATACAATTGTTAATAAACGGCAAATATAGGCTTACTGTATAGATGCTTGCGGATAACTTAACAAAATACCGGGAAGTGTTGGTGAATATAACAACAAAACAGGAGTAAAATTTACCTGGGGATTTTTTTTGTTTATTTGCAACTGAGTTCTGCGTCAGTCACGAAGGTGAGTTTTTAATAATCATGGTTATATATTAGATATGACTCAAGTTATATTTATAATGATAAATGCATGCATTATGGTGTGCGCATACGGGCAGATATGATAATTTGAATCATTAAAACATAATTTGTGTACTTTAAACAATTACTAATGACATCCAATCCTATTTCATCAAAATACTTGAAGCGTGTTCACCTACATAACATGTATAGATAAGTGACGCCTTAAGTGTGTATTTCTAACGTATGCAATATGCGCTAATTTATTTATTTATAATACATTGGTATGTACATGGTGAAATTTATATTACATGGTAAAACTCCGAAACTCTCTGGGTTTAATTTAAGGGACTAACCCAAACATTTTTTGGCAAAAAATAAATTCTCTCAAAATCCATATAAGGTGAGTTCTCTTGAAGTTGCTAGTGGTACAAACTTATTGACATAAGATGTTCACAAGATATTCTTATAATTAATCAAAAGTATTGCACAGAAGGTAGTAAACCGTTGCAACGCTTTTGAAATAATGCAGAAACCTTTATCTTCATCCACTTTATCATTTTTTCAGTGTCATAGATACATTTTTCACCAAACTTGGTGGAAATGAATTTGCTGAAAAATTTCACCCAAACTGTGGGCGAGTAGCTTTAAGGGTCTGTATCTTCGTAGAGGTTTAGCTTGAATAACAAAAAAAAATTAAAGACATACAATGTGCTACCTGTCTAATATGGAGAAGAAGAGTATTCTACATGTCGTGAGAGTGAAAGTGATCAATTTTAATTGTCTAGAAAAAAATATAAAAGATGAAATGCCTGTGGCCATTTAACAGAAACATTTGTCCGTTCGCGCCACACGACAATATTTCTACAAGCACTCAAAAATATTTGGAATTCAGTGTTTCACATTTAACAGACATTGAGCATCTGGCGCTTGATTTTTAAGTTTTATCATTTTGGCAATTATCATGGTCGTTAATTAATACATGTTACGATAGTACATTTCGCTTTAATGTTGGTTGGTGTGAAAAATGAAGGCTTGGCTATATCTGCGTTTATTTCTAAACCGGATCTAAAAATCTGCTTCAAATTTATATTGTTACAGGATTTCGAAACGGCTCACGACGGTGATATATAAGGCAGACACGATTTATAATTTTGTAAACACTCGTTTCAGAAAGATATCTAACTTCTTGAATGGTCGTTGAAAATCTATTTAACTGAATTAATGCATTGAGCGACATAGGTGAAAATAAATTTAAATCTTGATGAACACGTTCGTGCACAGAATTAAATTCGTATCTTTCATTTAAATATTTTTTCTTACAACTTCGGATGGAAATCTATTCAAAACCATCTATAAAGAATAGGAACATGTTTTAGACTTTTAGATTCCAAAAACGGATGCTTTTATTTTCTGGTGTATGTGAATGTTTAAACTGTTTAATATAAGAAAAAATCAAATGTAATCTTTCATTTTTCAGACTAATTACATTGTTACAAATACTCGACGTAGAAATATTGGATATTAGAATTTTCCGAAAAGTGGAATACTAAAAAGCTTGGATCAAAATGGATACAGAGATGAATTTTGACCGGCACAGATACAAACCTAGAACCATGAAGGAGAATATAATTCATCATTTGAAGGCTAACCTGATCATCATAATGATGGTGATTGCCCTAGCGATCGGCGTCGTCGTCGGCTTGACTGTCAGAAATATTGAAGGATGGGAATACTGGCAGAAGAGGAAGATTTTCTACCTCAGATTTCCGGGAGATCTGTTGATGAACATGTTGAAGATGCTTATACTACCGCTGATCGTGTCAAGTATAATATCGTCACTGGCGTCACTAAATGCGAAGGCTTCAGGTATGATGTTATAAATACTATCTTTATTACTGAAAAGTTCCCAGAGTAGTTCGTCAATGAGTATAAATGTTAGACCTTTTTTATCAGACTCAATGAACTGTGCCCTACAACCGCCAACCACGTTACCTTCCCTTCTGCTCCGACACACACTCGCCAGTATTATATTGCCTTACTTTAAGGACTCTTGTTTACTCGTCTGAGAGAGCAGTAATCGAAAGAAAGCTGGGCCCAAAAATAAGTCAACCTCTATTAAGCCATTAAATCCTTTCGAAAAAAAAGGAGGAAATAAGCCGCGTTATCAAGTAAACTCTTGTCACACACAAGGAAACGACTTCATATAGACTTGTTTTCAAATCCTATGTATATTATGCTTATATGAGCCGTGCCATGGGAAAACCAACATAGTGGGTGTGCGACCAGCATGGATCCAGACCAGCCTGCGCATCCGCGCAGTCTGGTCAGGATCCATGCTGTTCGCTAACAGTTTCTCCAGTTCCAATAGGCTTTAAAAGTGAACAGCATGGAGCCTGACCAGACTGCGAGGATGCGCAGGCTGGTCTGGATCCATGCTGGTCGCACACCCACTATGTTGGTTTTCCCATGGCACGGCTCATATGTAAAATGTAGTTTACTTGTATGTATGCATGTATGTAAAATAAATATTGTTTAAACCAAGTTACCTCTATCGCATGAGTAATAGGCGTTATTTTACATTAAGAAAAGAAATGTTTTTACCAGATTTGTGACCAAAAGAAACTGTTTGCAAAAAGTTTAATTACACGTGTTTTATATTTTCTCCAACAAAGTTATTCGTGCTTTTACATCATTGTTCACAGTTATTTCATCATCAAACTTGGCAAACCCAGAGCTAGTGAACTTTGAGGACATGTTTGTCTTGACACCAAAAAATACTAGTCAGTATATCACGTGGTCTGCCTGCTCTGACGAAGATAACGTGTAAGTACTGTAAACATGAATAAGTATGTCATTGCGTATCTTTCATTTATTTAGGATAATATCTAGGTTGTTTTGCTGGAGCTCTATTTGTTGCATAGCCTTTTATCTATTGGTTTCTATGTATACAGCTCTTAATAACCTCTTTTTCCTTTTATCAACAAGGATAGGTGATATTTAACAAACAGTCATCACCGTTATCTCGTAGTAACTGTAGAACGCGGAAGTCGAACGTCAACTGTCGCCAGTCATCCGGGGCTCTAAGTCGCTAGGTCGAAGTTATTTCGCTAATCATATACATCAGATGTATCGGTCGTTCATGTAACTTGTCCAACAAATACTTGTTGTAAGGGGTCTAACTCAAGTCCCCCAGCCATCCCGTCATCGAAATGCATTTGCTCACGTTTAGAACAAATTGAAAACAACTCCCAAACAAGAACTTGTTTTGTGTCAATCTCCTTTTCCCAACCCTTACTGAATTGCAGTGATTTCTTCTAATAAATATTTTCACTTTTAAAGGTATATTAGACCTAAATTTCGTATCTGGAAACATGAACAATTACTACATGTACTTTATATGTAAATATAAAACTAACAAGTTTATGGGCATTAACAGTACTATGCATTAGGATTAAAACAGTACACAATCTGGAAGTGTATAGCTATACATAGTATTAATGTGCACAGCCGCTAAAATCTGAAAGTTTTTTTTTACAGGCGACGGTTAGTGTATAACATTTAATTATGAATGTAGCTCTACACACAGAATCAATTTATATTTTCGTAAAGTTAGATACGTTTGATGAGGAATTTCTACATTTGAAGTAATAAATAGAATATTTTAGTGAACGATGACCATTGGATATCTTTAAAGCAAAATAAAAGAGTCTTTCTGTAAACGTTGAAAAAATGACATTAACCTAGTTCTCTGAAACGTCATAGTGACCGAGGTATTAAGTGAATTTCGCACTAGTTTCAAACTGTTGGAAACTTTGGCCATATTTGCCTTTTTTTTAACGTTTAAGTCTTCTAAGACGAGTATTTTGCTGGAATTGAATTAAGATTTTCTGGTGTTGCTCTAGGAAACGACTGAATTATTAGACATAAATTGCCCGACATGAAATACTTCTCGTAGCGCGGTTTGTAAATCCTCAGTCCTTAACTGTTGTCGAAACCGCGCAAGTTTAAGCAGATAATTTTTTTCTAACATGTATTCATCAAACTGTATTCTCCCGAGTCTGAGGATGTTAGAATGTCATATAACCGAGTACAAAAAGTGTATAAATGAACTTTTTTTCGAAGTCAGCTTGAGTTATCGATGTTTGAACGTGTATTAATGTTATTCACAATGGTACATTATCTTGGTCCGTGTGTTTACAATTTTGATGAATGCGGAACAATCCAGAGGTGTATACAATTGTTTACATACATCATGTCGTTTTATGAGATTGTACTGCCTGTGTAAGACAGGGTTCTCGTGTTCAATTCATTTTAGTCTGATAAATAACGTCCACCTCTGCCATGTCTGTAATCTGGCGTAAGCAAAGGGGGCCCAGGCCATTAGTGGACGTATGTACCATTTATGTTCGCCATTCAAACAGTCCCCGCAAGTTGACGATTTTGATCAGCTCAAACACTCTTCGAAGAATGGGAAAATAAAAGTATAGTTATCACATCGCGGTTATATGGTGGCTGATTTCTGCCATTTCGCGTTTTCGCCCCGCGACCCCGCCAAGCGAAAACATGAGAATTTACAAGTTAAAATGGCGGGGGCGCGGGGCGAAAACTCGCTATTTAGCGGGGGCGCGGAGCGAAAACACGATAATTAGCGGGGTCGCGGGGCGAGAGTTAGTAACTGGTATGTCGGGGGCGCGTGGCGAAAACACGATAATTAGCGCTGCTTAAACTCCGAGTTTTCGCACCGCACCCCCGACATTCCAGTTCCTAAATCTCGCCCCTCGACCCCGCTAATTATCGTGTTTTCGCTTCGCGCCCCTACTAAATAGCGAGTTTTCGCCCCGCGACCCCGCCGAGCGAAAACACGAAAATTAACAAATAAAATGGCGGGGGCGCCAGGCGAAAACTCGCTATTTAGCGGGGGCGCGAAGCGAAAACACGATAATTAGCGGGGGCGCGGGGCGAGATTTAGTAACTGGATGTCGGGGCGCGGAGCGAAAACTCGACGTTTAAGCAGCGCTGATTATCGGGTTTTCGTCCCGCGCCGCCGACATACCAGTTACTAAATCTCGCCCCGCGACCCCGCTAAACAGCGGGTTTTCGCTCCGCGCCCACGCTAAATAGCGAGTTTTCGCCCCGCGACCCCGCCATTTTAACCTGTTAATTCTCGTGTTTTCGTTCGGCGGGGTCGCGGGGCGAAAACGCGAAATGGCAGAAATCAGCTACCATACGGTTAAGTTATTTAGATTTGGTATGAAATTAAATGAAATGGCTGTGTTTAATGTGTGATCTCAACAAACTAAACACACCCGTATTGAATAAATATAATTACATACCCAAATAATATGAAATTAGGCGCTGCCTATCTGACGGGAAAACCTAGTCATACTGTACAGAATCTTATTTCTGCATTCATTTTTCTTTTTGATATTTGCAGTTTTGAAAGTAAGCCTGACAGTTTTGCTCTTCAGCCTTTTGTTATGTAAATTATGATCAAAGGCAAATGTTTTTAAATGTTTGGAATAAATGAACAAAATCAAATCATTTCTTCAAATGTGTCAAGAATAAACTGACGACGGAAAAATAGTTTGGTGCACAGAATCTAGTCTCAAAATGCATCAGAGGCCACTAGTCCAATATATACAGTCGGTGCTATGGGCCCCAACGATCATGTCTTTGCTGTCAATTCGTTTCTCTAATACAATTGTCTGAATCCGGGAATGCAAAGTTTCTTTTCAGTTCATGTAACAAATAGTTTTAAAAATACATATTAATCCTGTGTAATGTCACATTCATGGTATCAGCGCATTTAGATTATGTGGATGCAACATCAAGTCAGACGTTACAGTATTTATACTTAATATCAAAGAAGATATTTTTATAACTCTTTGTTAATATATAGCAAACTTAGAAAAAATCTTTTAAAACTTATCTTTGTAAAGAAAAAATGGACATAACAATTAATAAAAAAATCAGTGTGAATTTAGTTGCTGTCTAAAAGGCAGAGTTCTCTTGATAAACCAACAGTGCCCCATAAAAATAAAAGAAGTTGTGTTAACATTAATGGCAATACCTGGTATTACAGATTCTTTGTATGAAGTTCGATGTTTTATTAAGTTATTAACACAATGTCAATTGTTTGCATTAATGATGATCCATAATTCCTGAATGTAATATCAGTTTGTTATGATTCTTAGACTACAATAAAATTAAAGCTCAATTTGGCATTTTTTTTATTCTATTAAAGAATATAAGATTCTTTTACTGGTTGTAGTGCAGATGGGAATATCCGGCCTCAAGGGAAACTGTCTAGTTCCAGTTTTTTTTATCAGTTGCAGCGTAATGTTACGATTTTTTGATAAAATAACGTTTTTTGAATCAAGAAATATACTATCAGGAACAAAGAGGAACTGTAAAGGTATTGGATTTTTATTCCGTATTATGAAATAAAATATAAATTATTACATAAATCTTCTACAAAAATGTAGTTCGTTTTACGTCATTTACAGCACGAGAGTCATCTTACACCCTGGTGTAAGATGGAATTTTCCAGCACTGGTAAAAATATACCGGAAATCCCCGTCGGTATGCAAGAAAAAGAAATACGTCTTCTACAGCACAAGATGAGGAGAATTAATTATATAACTAAAATATTTCTGTTATACGGTTAATCCAGGAAGGTCAGTTGTTCCAGGGTTAATCATATTAGTTATGATCATAGAAACCAGTTAAATAGAAATTTGTCTCTTTTCGGCTGGATATTAGAAAATAGTGATATAAATTTTTAATGTAGATATCTAATGTTCTTCCAACAAATAAACTTTTGAACTTATATAAACCTGTTATCCTAACCACAGACTATTGCGATTCTTTTAAATGTCATTTATATTGCCAAATGACATCTTTTAGGACAAATTTTGTCCCACTAATTAGCTATGGTAAACCTCCTGTGTGGGAGAATGACAAACAACCACTGACATGATAAATTCTTATTTCAAATTCATTCTAAGAAGTTCTTGACCAGAATTTTATCAAGAACACAAAGTCTGTTGGTCAAAACCCAATTTAGTTTACCAAACTCTTAAAAGTCTAGGGCTGTGAACGGGAGATAAGCAACACATGCTCTTCCCTGCCTTTGAATTTGAATCTCAAGTTTTGTTCAAAATTTACATTGGTAAACAATACACATTTAATGATTTCAGCTCCAAAATTTGTGGCCAATATACTGGGCTTATAGCAAAAAAAGAAAAGAAAGGCATATGTGGGGATTCGAACTCCGGACCTCGCTATCCACTGGACCACTATGAAATATCATAAAATTGTGTATATAAATAAATTTTGTTACGCCAGTGTGTCTGGATTTGTTTTACATTGGCATTTTTTTTTGTAATTACTGGCTTTTCTACATTAAAAATTAAACTGGCGATGATTTTGTTCTTCAAACACTACTATAATGCACATTTTTATTCAATATTGGAAACTGTAAGCGGGACGCTTGAATCATCAAAAAAAGAAAAAAGAAACGTTACAAAGAGACCCAAATAAGATCGATTTCATCTAATACCGCGAATTTTCAACTCGTTAAAATACAACAGAATAAGAATAATTTGTCTGCTGATGATTGTTCGTAAGAAACTTTATTTTGTCGAATGTCGTCAGCAGTTCCGGGATATGGGATAGACTGGACAACCGGTGAAGGTACATATCCTGTATAGAACATATTCCCAAGTTGAACGGTATATAGGTTTACTTTGACATATATACACGTACACATTATCTATAGACGGGAAAACCTTCGTATAAACCTATTTCTTAACCAAATGCTTAAACATTTTGTTACACCGCTGTATACTCTAAAACAATAAGATGAAATTTATCTGAATAGTTTGTCCGTAGCGGCATACAGCTTCGTTTTTTTTGGCGATGTTTTACGGGGCGCCCAAACGACATTTAGTTGGGTGCCAGTTGGGACGATGTTTGGTGGCGCGATAATTTGCAGTGCGACGTTTTGCGGGGCGACATTTGGCAGTTCGACGTTTGGCGTTGCGACGTTCGGCGAGGCAAGGTTTGTTGGGGCGACTTTCGGTCGGGCGACGTTCGGCGGGGTGTCTTTTGTTTGGGCGACGTTCGGTCGGGCGACATTCGGCGGGGTGACGTTTGTCGGGGCGAAATTCGGCGGGGTGATGTTTCTTGGGGCGAAGTTTGGCCGGGGGCGACGTTCGGCTGGGTGACGTTTGTCGGGGAGACGTACGGCGGGGTGGCGCGGTCTCATACCCGGTGGTTTCCCCTGACAGTAAATAGACAATTGCCATCACAAACTTGTTGACCTGCTTCCGAAATAAAAACATACCGATTGTACTTCCCGAAAGCGGTGATACCAATCCTAAAAATAAACAATCGCGTAAGTTATATGCGAATGCCCGCGGTTATCGACGAACTTTTTCCCAACGCCCAATTAATACAAGGTTTTTATCCCGTTAATAAGTGAAAAAGTAGGTTTTTTTTGCAGGCTAACCCCAGTCCATGAGCTGAAAGCGCCATAACCAGATTTTTTTTTATTTGATATTACCTTCAGTAATTTTATGTTAATTGTGAAAGCGTAGCTACTTTCTTTTCTAAAATCCAATTACTTATGATGTCCCTCCAAGATTCTGTACATTTTCTATGAAGATATATAATAAAATATAAACGTGCAGAAACGTTTGAGTTCATGATTCGCAATGTTAATATGTTTATATAACCCGAATATTCCACCTTTTCGATTTCTTGCTCGGGTTGATGTTCACCGTGACATATCAACTGAACCGCCACATTCACAAGTATCAATTATACTTTGCGTGAAACTATTTTTAAGCACAACAGTACGCGTATCTGAAATGCTGATACTGACTTGTAAGTCCGATTGATACATTAAAACAAGTAGGCAGTATCAGCATCTGAGATCGAATCCTTAAAATTGCACGTGTCGAAATGTATATATAAAATCTTTTCTCACTTATCGGACAGAAAAATCTCTATTTTTAGAAGTGCTGGAAAATCTTATCTCACATGGGTTATCCCACACTCCTGTGACGGACTCCTTCATGCGCTGAATATACATATTATTTATGTAAAATAATTAAAAATCAGGTACCTTTATCTTTTCTCTCCGTTCCTTATAGTGTATTTCTCGATTCAAAATTCATTACTTTATGATAAGAACGTACCGTTACGTTACAAACGATAAAACTAAAGCGGAACTTTGTTATTGTGCGTCACTGAAATATCACGACGTCACTTCTGCTTACGGACGCCAATTTCCCGCGTTTTAAGTAGTTTCATATTTTTATGCTTGTTTTTATTGTTTCTGTTGTGGTAAGTGAGAAATAGAATCCATCATTGGTGTTCGGTGAAGATCGGAAATCCCAACCCTCGGGCGCACCGCTCAAGTCTTAAACTCGGCTCAGCCTCGTTTAAGACTTGAGCGGTGCGCCCTCGGGTTGGGATTTTCTGATCTTAACCGAAGACCAATGATGGATTCTCTATATCCTTCCTTCACGCATGTATTAAAGCTGCACCAAGCCATCGACTACATGTCATAATGCGCAGAAAGCTTTCGTTGACACAGCATGTGGTATCTGTCTATCATCTCGTCGATTTATTTTAGGTCGGATGGGGCTCAGAGCGGTTGTTTATTACCTGACCACAACGTTTGCCGCCGTCATTATGGGTATCATTCTTGTCCTAGTTATACAGCCAGGGAAGAGAGGGGGTGCCATATCCAGGTCAGGCGATCCAAAGGAACAGGAGCCCTTGGAAGCACTTTTTGATCTAATAAGGTATAAACTGCACGTATTTCACGGTATCCGGTCACTCAAAAACTCTAATCATTAATTCTAATTTCCTTTTCGGTTTCTTTTTCTTTTATGAAATTCTCTGTTTCTGATTTTTGTCTGGATATCTATGCGTTGTAAAATTATGATGTTTTATTGGACACGATCTTCATCGAAGTGAGTCGTAACAATTCAATGAGTAAATAAAAGACTAGAATCAACGAAGTGCCCCGCTTTGTTGGACTTTTAAGAAAAAAATACAAAAGTGACTTAGGAATTATGCTATAAACATATTTATATTTCAGAAACTGTTTTCCTGATAATCTTGTTGAATCAACATTTAGAAGGGTATGTGAAATTAAATATTAGTATTTATAGTGTTAATTTATAGTAGAAATAAATTATCCGATGCCCCCTTGTTATCATCCTGGGGAAAAAATATACATTTCTCGATGGGATCCTTAAACGACTACAATGCAGTGTCACATTTTTTTTTTTGGTCATTTTTTTTTATTCATGTGAACAGTTAGACTCTCTAAATGTTTCATACATTCGTTAATAGAGCAAAATATAAATGCTAACAGGTATTTCTTAATGTTTTAACTTCTGCTTTCAGCAAACCACAGAAACGGGAACTTTCGAATATCAGCTACCTATCACACTGAATGACACCAATCAAACAGAAGGTATTTATGTAATAGTTTTAATATGATTTTTCCATATGAAGCATTCCGAATAGTTCTTGTTTATTATACAGATTTTATCCTTTTTTTCCCCATTTTTTACTGCAACCTGGTCAGGAAAGGTAAACGGTCGTGGAAGATAAAAATAAGTTTATTTGAGCAGTGTTTACTAATGATCTGACATCACACTGCGCCCTATAACCTTATTGCACGAGAAAATTGATTTGGTTTTTCCAATCATAGACCGAGCACACAAAGTAGCAAGTCCTATCTGGCTGTTGAAGGTATAGAGTTATCATCATTAACTATTAAGATTATTATATTTAAAAATGTGGATTTTATGGCGAAAATCTATCGATAAAATTCTGATCCATGAAAAGTATGTTTTATTTTGTTTAAGTTTTTCAAATTATTTCAATGGAATTATTGCAAACTAAGATATCATGAAAGTTTTATATCAGTTCATTAGCAAATGAAGTAAAACAAAAAATTTGGGTGTCCAAAATGGCTGAAATTCACAGTGAAAAATAAAACTACTACAGTTGATATTCCAAACCAATTAAGTAATTAAATCTTATTACAAAACTTGGAGTTCTTTTGAATAATGCATTGTATAAATAATATTGAGAAATCAAGGTAAACAATCTTATGTTCAAATGGTAGAAAAAAACATATATAATCAATATGACACAATGACATATCTTTACATATGTACTTGTATTTCAGTTTCTTATCTTTTATGTATAGCTACATTTTAAATAGATTGAACTTAAAAGAGATAAAAAGAGATTTGCATTTTGAAAGAAATTTAAGTTGGTCTAATATTCAGTCATTCGATATCTTTAATTCATGTTTTATAAAAACGATTGAAAAGAAATTGTTAACGATACCAAAAAAAATCCCCTTTAGAAAAAAGAACTTTTTGAATTCAGATTTGTTCATTGCAAAACTAAATATAGATCAGATACAGATTTATTCAATTATACAAATGTATTTGAGAAGTTAAAATTTATACCAGAGGAAGATACCCCCCTACTCTACTAAAAGAGACAAAACTTACAAGTTTAAACTATCTTGATGACATAACAGAAATATCTCTCTCCCGCCTACCCTACCCATCCCCGATCCCCACCGAAAAAGAAGAAAAGAAAAGAAAAAAAGTATATTTCAAGTTTTTACTTTTTAGTTTTCTTTAGAATAATTATGAATTCTAAATGAAGTGATGACATTGTGCCGTTAAATAAACCCTAAATGGTAATTTTACTCTTAATTGTCAAAGTATTATCTAATTTATAAAATAGCCCACCCGCTATTCTCAGTAGGGAGAGCGCACATCTACGGACCGAGCAGTCGTGAGTTCGATCCCCGGACAAGGCGTATGTTCACCAAGACGATTTGACAGCAGACATTGTGTCTGAAATCATTTGTCCTCCGCCTCTGTTTCATGCTGAGAAGTTGGCAGTTACTTGCGGATTTCGTTCTTTATAGAATCGAGGAGCTCTGGTCAGGTTAACTGCCAGCCTTTACATAACTGAAATACTGTTGGAAAACAACAAACTTGTAAACGTTAAAAATGCTGTCTCATTAGTATTTTTTTTATCTTAAACACGGAATTTATCATATATATTATCTGGTTTACCAGTGATGGGTAACTTCACAAGCGAGGCGCCCAGTGTGGTGAAGAACGAGGGAATGAACATTTTGGGTATTGTTGTGTTCTCTGTCTTTCTTGGAGCTGTCATTGCCTCGATGGCGGAGGCTGGAAAACCTCTGTTGGACTTCTTCGAGGCATTGCATGTGGCCACAATGAAGTTAACAATGCTTGTTATTTGGTGAGTAGCCTGCTAAATTTCTAAAATGGACTGGCCTGTCATTCAATTTGGGCAGTGCCATTTATTATTCGAAGGGGTGTTCACTGAAAATCAGTTGACTGTATAGCGAAAAGTGCAGACCAAGATCTGTCTGCACGGATGCAGGCTGATGTTGGTCTGCAATAGAGGCAAAAGCAGAATTACTTGCCACTAACAGGCTAAAGATTTTTAATAACGTCAGGTCCTTATACCTTATTTACAGAGATAGAATGCATGTATAACTTGGTGCTTGTATGAGTATTAAAAGTTATATAGCCCTTTGACAGAAACCTAGGTTAAATATTTACCTTAACATTATTCAAATAAAGAAACGTACTTCTTCAAATCATTTTATATCTATGTACTATGTCGACTGCTTAAAAGTATAAGATCGTAAGTCTATAGAAATTATATAGCACTTACGATCTTATACATCTAAGGCATCGATGTAGACAAGGCATTCTCACCAGTTAAGATGATTTATATTATTGACTGAACGTGGTTCTCAAACAGAGAAAATATTCTGCAACAATAGAATATATTACATTTCCACATATTTCAAGTGGCCAACACAGTTTCGAAGAACTTATGATACTTTTATTTATGACTATGATTGTTTTATTGCGCAATTCTGTTTGGCAGTAGCCAACTGTTTGCAAACTGGAAAGTATACATGGCTACCTGGTAGGAAGCTATACAGTATACAAACGAATGAGATAAATATTAAAATAAAATATCTCTTTTAAAGTATGCCCCCGAAGGGAGGCATATAGTTTTTGAACCGTCTGTCGGTCTGTCCGCAATTTTCGTGTCCGGTCCATATCTTTGTCATCCATGGATGGATTTTCAAATAACTTGGCATGAATGTGTACCACAGTAAGACGACGTGTCGCGCGCAAGACCCAGGTCCGTAGCTCAAAGGTCAAGGTCACACTTAGACGTTAAAGGTCATTTTTCATGATAGTGCATTGATGGGCGTGTCCGGTGCATATCATTGTCATCCATGGATGGATTTTCAAATAACTTGGCGTGAATGTGTACCACAGTAAGACGACATGTCACGCGCAAGACCCAGGTCCGTAGCTCAAAGGTCAAGGTCACACTTAGACGTTAAAGGTCATATTTCATGATAGTGCATTGATGGGCGTGTCCGGTCCATATCATTGTCATCCATGGATGGATTTTCAAATAACTTGGCATGAATGTGTACCAAAGTAAGACGACGCGTCGCGCGCAAGACCCAGGTCCGTAGCTCAAAGGTCAAGGTCACACTTAGACGTTAAAGGTCATATTTCATGATAGTGCATTGATGGGCGTGTCCGGTCCATATCTTTGTCATTCATGCATGGATTTTAAAATAACTACGCATGAATATGTGGCACAGTAAGACGACGTGTCGCGTGCAAGACCCAGGTCCGTAGGTCAAAGGTCCTAAACTCTAACATCGGCCATAACTATTCATTCAAAGTGCCATCGGGGGCATGTGTCATCCTATGGAGACAGCTCTTGTTTTAAATTAAAGTTACTCGCCAGTATGAGTCATCTTAAAACACTCGCCTGTAGGCATAATATTCATTGTTGTGTATTCAAGGCACACACCTTTAGGCATCATTATTTTGTTTTTAGCTCAGATGAGTTATTGTGATTGCTCGATGTCCGGCGTCCGTCGTCTGTCATCTGTCTGTCTGTCGTCTGTCAACATTTAGCTTGTGTATGCGATAGAGGCTGTATTTTTCAACTGATCGTCATGAAATTTTGTCATAATAATTACCTTGATAAAATCTAGGCCGAGTTCGAAAATCATCTGGGGTCAAAAACTAGGTCACTAAGTCAAATCAAAGATAAACATTGTGTATGCGATAGAGGCTGTATTTTTCAATTAGTCTTCATGAATTTTTGTCAGAATGATTACCTTAATGAAATCTAGGCCTAGTTTAAATATGGATTATCTAGGGTCAAAAACTAGGTCACTAGGTTAAATCAAATAAAAACCTTGTGTATGCGATAGTGGCTGTATTTTTTAATTAATCTTCATGCCTTTTGGTCAGAATGATTGCCTTAACAAAATATAAGTCGAGTTTGAATATGGGTCATCTGGGTTTAAAAAGTAGGTCTCTAGGTCAAATCAAAGGAAAACCTTGTGTATGCGATAGATGCTGTATTTTTCAATTGATCTTCCTGAAATTAAGTCAGAATGATTTGATAAAATCTAGGTCAAGTTTGAATATGACTGATCTTGGGTCAAAAAGTAGGTCACTAGGTCAAATCAAAGAAAAACCTTGTGTATGTGATAGAAACTTATTTTTCAATTAATCTTCATGAAATTAATCAGAATGATTGCCTTGATGAAATCTAGGTCAAGTCTGAATATGGGTCATCTTGGGTCAAATAGTAGGTCACTAGGTCAAATCAAAGGAAAACCTTGTGTATGCGATAGAGGCTGTATTTTTCAACTGATCTTCCTGAATTTAAGTCAGAATGATTGCCTTGATCAAATCTAGATAGAGTCTGAATATGGGATATCTAGAGTGAAAAAGTATGTCACTAGGTTAAATCAAAGAAAAGCCTCGTGTATACGATAGAGGCTGTATTTTTCAACTGATTTTCATGAAATTTTGTCAGAATGAAAGCCTGAAATCTAGGTCAGTTGTGAATATGGGTCATGTTGGATCAAAAAGTAGGTCACTAGGTCAAATCAAGGAAAAAACCTTTTGTATGCGATAAAAACTGTATTTTTCAATTGATCTTCATGTAATTATATCAGATTGGTTGCCTTGATGAAATCTAGTTCAAGGTCAAATATGGGTAGTCTGGAATAAAAAACTAGGTCACTAGATCAAATCAAAGAAGAACGTTGTGTATGCGATAGAGGCTGTATTTTTCAATTGATCTTCATGAAATTTTGTTAGAGTGATAGCCTTGATAAAATCTAGGTCAAGTTCGAATATGGGTCATCTGGGGTCAAAAAGTAGGTCACTAGATCAAATCAAAGAAAGTACTTGTTTATACTCAAGTTTTTGCTCCAATTTTAATGATAATTGGTCAGACTATTTTTTCCATGAAATTACCAGGTCAAACATGTTTACACTGTTATGGTGTGTTTCTCAGGTGAGCGACCTAGGGTCATCTTGGCCCTCTTGTTTTGTATTTAAGGTACTCACCAGTAGGCAACATATTCCTTGTTCTGTATTGAAGGTACTCGCCTATAGGCATCAACTTCTTTGTTTTGTTTTGAAGGTACTCGCCGGTAGGTATCATATTCCTGGTATCTACAAAGCTGATAGAGATGGAGGACCCTAGCACTGTATTTATACAGCTGGGTTACTACATGTTGACAGTGTTAGCAGGGTTGGCCGCCCATGGGCTTATTGTTTTACCGGTGGTCTATCTGATTGCAACGAGGAAAAATCCACTGATATTCATGTATAATATGCTGAAGGCCTTACTCACTGCGTGGGGAACTGCTTCAAGGTAACGTACAAGACTTTGTATTGATATCAAGCAAAGATCACGATCTTAAAGATGATTGTGTCTGTATGTTAATAGATAGGACGACAAAATGAAACTTGAATATATGCACCTTATTATAGAAGTTTTTTTTTCTGCAGTTTATCTTATTTTGACTTAAAAAATGTTTTATTCGTAGCTACATTGTTTCAAGAACATAATTTCATATGAAGATTTCTTATGATACAGATGGGTACATGCATAAATCGTTGTGTACATTTCTGTGCACACTTTGGTTTCGGCCTACCCAAAGTTGAAATTCATACCCAACTTGAAAACTGCAAAATCGTGTTGAATTTTTCATTTCTTTATATCATGAAAACACTAAATGGCTGTATGTTTTGGTGAGTAAAAAACGATACGATACGAAACGGTATTATACTATTCTACGATACGATAACCGATATGACAACTCAAAGAAGGCATTCGATGAGGCTGCTGACTGCTTTATAAATTTTGATTATTCATGTTCGCAGTCCCCAACATCAAAGTCGTGATTGACTGCCGTTATATGATTCCTGTTCTCTTATTCAGCTCGGCGACACTTCCAGTGACCATGGAGTGTTTAGAACACAGAAACCATATTGATATTCGAGTGGCAAAGTTTGTAGCTCCAATCGGTGCTACTATCAACATGGACGGCACGGCTCTGTATGAAGCAGTTGCTGCTATATTCATTGCTCAAGTAAACGGTGTAGGCCTTAGCATCGGCGAGGTTATCACAGTCAGGTAAAAGTTTTGAATTTTGCACTGGATACATTGAATGGGACTGTTCTGCTAAATCTGCTTTGGTAAAAGGTGTTTTCTCAAATATCGGTTCAATGTCGTTCGAGTTAAATTTTAGACAGATCCTACACAAATGCAATGTTTCTATGTTAATGGCCTCTTGCAGCTAGGAAACTCATCAGCTTTATTGCATTTATTAGTGAAGATAAGGGGAAGTTAAACTAACTGAAAGAAATACATCGATAGCAGTTTACTATCTCCCTTCGGACGCATACATTTTCAATTTAACAGCAACAGCGATGCGGGATATTGCATTTAGTAAAGATAAGGG
Organism: Mercenaria mercenaria; assembly: GCF_021730395.1. Lineage (NCBI taxonomy): Eukaryota > Metazoa > Mollusca > Bivalvia > Venerida > Veneridae > Mercenaria > Mercenaria mercenaria. The sequence continues at coordinate 62,384,815 of NC_069363.1, read as the reverse complement.
GAAGTTAAACTAACTGAAAGAAATACATCGATATCAATATGTTGTCTCTCCAAAGACGCATACATTTTCAATTTAACATCAGCGGCAGCTATTTTTGAAGAATAGTGAAGATAAAGGGAAGTTAAACTAACTGTATAAAAATGCAAAAGTAACAGTTTATTGTCTCCCTTTAGACGCATATCTATCTTTTGATTTTATCAGCTGAGCAACAGCGGTAGCTATTGGTGCTGCATTGCATTTAGAGAAGATAAAGGGAAGCTAAACTAACTGAAACAAATAGATCGATAACAAATTATTGTCTTCCGTACATAGAAATTTTCGTGTTATTCTTTTCAGTTTAACAGCAACAGCGGCAGCTATTGGTGCTGCGGGAATACCGTCGGCAGGTTTAGTTACAATGACCATTGTATTGACGGCAGTCGGATTGCCGACAGAGGATGTTTCTTTGATTCTAGCGATTGACTGGTTTCTGTAAGTCTTAGTGGCGAATCAGTATTTTCTTGTGAAGTGACATTTTATCTATGTTCTGCAATGTTATCAAATAATTACTTTTACATTTACCAAAATGTAGTTTGAACAATAATCTTTAAACTTTTAATGATAAGAAGTAGTAATATGACGTGTGTTTGACTTTTATCGGCCGTGCAGTACGTCCGAAATAGTGCTGAAGCTAAAAGTTTGAACGAGAAGATGGGTCTAAAATTACTAGACGTATGTCATAAGTTTAAGATATATTATTAACGCAACTTAATATGGTTTCAACTAATTTTTTATATGTAAAACGGATGGTAATATCCATTAAATATTCACTGGTTCCCATTCTGTCATTAGCATGCTCCGAAAAAAACTTATTCTTTACGTTTTCCTAAGTCTACCTAGACTGCAATGTAAAGAGTGGCTCATAAATATCAAGTTCTGTTCAAGTTAAGTTTTTTTTAGAGAACCAGTCATTAGCCGAGTACTGATTCGACCACTCTGCACGAACTCTTAAAAAATGTCTAAACAGATTCCTTAGATTTTATTTCCTGTGACTAAAATGTAAATAATGAAACTTAACAAAACTAGCGTCCCATTTTTTCATGTTGCAAAGCCTAGTATCAGCGTTCTTTGAAACAAGGTAATGGATCTTCTGGTGTTTATTTCAGAGACCGGTTCAGAACTGCAATCAATGTTCTTGGAGACTCATTCGGTGCCGGAATCGTTGATCACTTGTCGCAGGCAGACCTTGTTGAAATTGACCGCCAGAATGACTTGAATATGACCCTAGAGCATGTGACACAGACAAAAGCTGAAGAAGCAGGGGTTACTAACACAGCATTTGTGAATGGAGAAATGAAGATAACAGACAATGGTGATATTGGCTCGCGTTTATAAAAGATATTATACGGCCAGACGTCTAATGGAGATTGTTGATCATGTGAATCCGTGCAAACATAAAACATTCCAAAAACTCAAAATGAATATGTTGTTTTGGTTTTAAAATCATGCAAAATTGCATTTCTGCTAGAACAATCTTACTTCATTTCCGGTTAACGTACCAGATAACAAGCATTCGGACTTTTTCTAAAGCCAGGAAATGAACATAAACTGACAAAATGTTTTTATGTAACAGACCGGCGTGTTCAGGCTGGAGGAGAAAAGTCTTCATGTACATTTTTGAAAATGATTTATCTGAATTGAATGTAAATATACTCAATAGTCTGCAATGGAACAAAATGTGGATGCCTTATATTGTAAATATTGATGTTGTGAATACTGATGAATATATTTTTATGTATCATGTCATTCTCTGAATCCTTTAAATGCATTTTAACAATTCTATCTCTCATTGAATGAATATATATATATATATATATATATATATATATATATATATATATATATATATATATGCATATTTCTATTTTTTCTTTGTTACAATCAGGTCAGGTTCTACTTTACGTCCCATCTGCGATTATCTCAATCTACCACAAATACCACGCGGCCATGAAAATCACATGACCATTAATAGAAATTAAAATATTATTTTCTTATCTTCGATTGTTTTTAATTTTATCACCTTATTTTGCCTTAAATTCTTTGAAATATACTCAATACAATTTAATATAAACTAAAATCTTATATCAAATAACAAAGAAAACGATTTATCAATATCTTGATAAAAATTTGGTCTCTTTACTGTAAGGGGAGAACACTGTGTAGGAGATTACAGCACAGATACATTTGAACACCTTTTGCAGCTCTATATATAGAAGGTTGGAAGTCGGTAATGGTAAATAAGGGAAAAAGTAACAAGATGTTTTATCATTTGGGATAGTTTGGTAACATAAGTCAATAATCAACCATTCTGTTTTTACTTTTACCCGTTCGTATGAAGACTTAGGCGAGACGGTGTATAAACCATTCAGTTTGAACAAGTTTGAAGATCTAACAGAAGGACCATATTCACAAACAAACCCCGAAGTGAACAAGTTCATAGGCTTAATAACATTCCTTATTATACTATACAAATTGTTAATCTAATATTATCAAAAACAAAGTATATAATTTAGTAAACTGAAAACGATACTTAGTTTTCAAGCGTTTTTCCTAAACTGCTAAAAAAATCATCTAGCAAGAAAAAGAAAAACATTTAACTATTCATATTATTATTAACATTTCAACAAAAGTAAAACTTTTATTGTCAATTTGAATTACATGTAATTCCTATTTAAAAAATAAATATAGATATATCAAGAGAAATAATCCATATTACCTAGGACAGGTGTGGTAGATCAGTTATTTATTGGCGTTCTGTCGTTCTGGCGCTCCGCCGGAAGGAAACAACGCCAAATGTGAAAATATCGTTCTGGCGTTCTGGATAGAAACGGTACCTAAAAATTCCTGTTCAGCTTTACAGTTTTTTTTTTCAGTGTGAAATGATAGCTAAGTGCACCAATTTACTAAATATATTTATGTTTTCCTCCTCTTTATGTAAAAATAGAAATATTTGATATTTAAAAAAAAATGACTTTCTAAAAACATATGAAGCAAATGTCAAACTCTTATATTGACAGTTCTTAATTGATTTGGGATTGTCCCAATCATTGTCACTATATCTTTCTTTTGTCTTTTGATTAATTCAAAATACAAGATTAGCCAAAAGTCTAAAACTCGTTAAAAATTCTGAATGAAAGAGAATGACATGCTCTTTATTATAAGCTTACCAAAACCATACCAAAAAATTGATTGTCCTGAAAAAAGTTATTAAAGATTTTATTAGGGGGTGTCCGGGTAAATTCAATTCGTACAGTTTTAAAGTCAAATCTATAATTATATGTTCTCACATACGAAAAGGCTGATTTATGTCTGTTTTGTGAAATTGATATGTCTCCGTAAAAATACAATCAAGTCACGAAACATCTTAATATCGGATATAACGTAACAACTGAAGTAATGACGTAGTACTCATTCTTTCTGTAGACAACAAAGATATTTTTGAAGGCGGGAATTTTTCTAAGAGGATTCAATTCATGTATCTGGCATAATATCATAATATTGATTTTAACTTTGTATTCAAAATGGAAGATAAATATGCTAAAAATCCAATAATATCTGTTGTTTACCCCAAAACTCAAAGAATTGTCTAAAATAAGGCAAAAGTGTAAGTGTCCGGGTTAAAACACCTGTTTTCTTATAGTAGGAAAATTTCTAACATGCAATTTCAAGGGACAGCGCAGACACCCTGTACTATGTTGTTTTCGATTTTGACCAAAACAGTAACAATCAAACCTGTGTTAAAGACCACCTCTGAACAGAGACCACCTGGCTCTAAAGACCGCATATTTTGTTTCCCATTTTAACATTTTCAGTGTACAGTACAACCTCTCCAGAGAGGCCCTCTCTTAAGCAAAAACCTCTCTATAACAACATCATCAAAATTTCCCTAAGCTGAAATATACTATTAAATTTACCTCTCCAGCACAACAACCTCTACATAACAGTTAATATTTGTATCTCCCAAAGGGTGTTGCTCTACAGCGGTTGCACTGTACAGGTTTGGCTGCATATGAATAATGATGAATATCTATATTTTTCAGATGTTTGAATTTTACTTCTTAAAAACAATTTTAGTGTCCGAATTATTCCTACGTATTTTATTATGTTCGAATTATTCCTACAATGTGTCCGAATTTTAGTGTCCGAATTATTCCTACGTATTTTATTATGTTCGAATTATTCCTACAATGTGTCCGAATTTTCCTACCTCGTCCGAGTTATGCCGACTGAGGGCAGGGCCAATGAAATCGATTGTGTGACATCATTTTCAGATTACAAACCTAAATTTGATTGGATATCGCATCTGTAGATATTCTTTCTCCTTACCGTTCTTGGGTTTGTTAAACAGCGAATCAAAATTAACTTCACAGCAACCTGTCAAACTCGAACTGTTAAAAATTAAGCGACATTTATGTCAGCTTGTCAGCTTATAAAAGCACCACATTTCAGACAGTTAATTTGTATGTCACTTGAATCTTATTCGTTAACCACATGTCTCAAATTTGTATTTATATTGTTATGAAGAATATTTTGTTAGCCCATCATCATCAGATGGTGGGCTATTCAAATCACTCCGAGTCCGTGGTCCGTCCGTCCGTTAACAAGTTCTCGTTATCGCATCTCCTCAGAAACTACTGGGGGATTTTGACCAGACTTTGTCAGAATGATGTATTGATATCCTAGTTGTGTCCCCCTGAAAATCAGACTGGTTTAACAATTTTTGAGTGAGTTATGACCCTTTGTTTTATTTTTATAATTTACATAGATTTATATAGAGAAAAACTTTGAAACTTTTTTTGTCCAAAACCACAGGGCCTAGGCCTTTGATATTTTGTATGTGACATCATCTAGTGGTTCTCTATTAAGATTGTTCAAATTATTCCCCTAGGGTCAAAAATGACTCCGCCCTGGGGGTCACATGGTTTACGTAGACTTATATAGGGAAAACTTTGAAAATCTTGTCCAAACCACAAGGCCTAGGGCTTTGATATTTGTAATGTAGCATCATCAAGTGGTTCTCTTCCAAGTTTGTTCAAATTATCCCCCTAGGGTCAAATATGGCCCTGTCCCGGGGGTCACATGGTTCATATAGACTTATATAGGGAAAAACTTTTAAAATCTTCTTGTCCATAACCTACAACATTCAAATTTGGACCACATGTATAGTTTTGAATGGCAAGATGAACCTTGACATGAGCTGACATTGATCTTGACCTAGTGACCTACTTTTTTATATTTCTGTAGCTACAGCCTTCAAATTTGGACCACATGCATAGGTTTGTGTATCGAAACAAACTTTGACCTTGAGATTGACCTAGTGACCTACTTTCACATTTCTGTAGGAACATGCTTCAAATTTGGATACTTGCATAGTTTTGTGTTCTGAATTGAAATTTGACCTTGATTTTTACCTAGTACCTACTTTCACATTTCTCAAGCTACAGCTTACAAATTTGGACCACATGCATGGACCATCTGCACAGTTTTGTGTACAAAAATGAACTTTGATCTTGATTTTGAGTTTGAGCTAGTCTTGAAATTTGGAACATTCAAAAATGGCTGAATGGTGGGCGCCAAGATCACTCTGTGATCTCTTGTTTTTAATCTTTCTTCAGATACATAGGCAGGTACTATCACTGGACTGAACAAAACGTCACGTCAAGAAGATCGGTTAGAAGTACTATGTCTATTATGAAAGTACATGTCTTGTGGACTAAAGAAATCGGGCCTGTAAAACGAAAGCTCTTGTAAGGGGAGATAACTCTGAACCATGTATATTTGCACACACTGTTGGGGTCAGGACCCAGCCATCCTCCGCTGCCCCTGTCAACTGTTAGCCAATATATTTTAGCATTTTACTAGTACTGAGCATATGTGACTATCATAAAACATGTTTTGTTACATTTTCAGCATGTTTCAAAACGCATTTTGATTTCTGGCTGAAGAAAACTCAATTCTATACGTTATATTCTAATAGTACGGTACAGTAGTTCAGGGTGTATGTCTATATGATACTTACTCCCGTACCTATCCCAGGCCTACGCTGCGCTATGCGCCTTGTCGATGACGCCTTCGTTCTAAACTTGTGCCCCAAACCCCAATCAAATACTTCTGGATCCGAGCCTGTGGGCAACAGTGAAACTGAATCTAGGAAACAATAGTCGATTCAACTTTTAAATTACCACCTACCTATTAATCCCTGGTATCAATCAACGGTCTGTAACCATTCTGTAAGTATCGACATAACCCTTTTCTGTTCCCTTCTTATCCGATCCCATTTTCAAAAGTGCCTCTCTGACGCAATTTGCCGAGGTAGCAGCAGCGCAGTCCTGTGTTTCGTCCGTGCCTAGATACAATTCTGGGTTCTGGTCTTCAGATGCCATATGATGTAACTTCTCATTGCGAATATCGTATGACCTATCAGATGTTTCCCTATACTGGGACATGTCCAACGTTGTTTTTGGGTAGACGATTTGGTATTTGGGTCTACAGTCTTTATCATATTGTCGACGATTATTTTGAGTGTTGCTTTTTTCTCTTTGTATGTTACTTTCTACTGATGTCCCTCTATTTCTTGAACATCTACTTGATCTTTCATCTACGTTACCAAAAAAACGTTTTGAGCCTTTTTCGCAGTAATCATAACCTGTCATTTCATTTTCGTCCGTTTCGGCTGTAATGTTTTTATAGTTAGCAGTCTCTCCACTGTAATTACCCTCGTTTAATTGTTTTGATCCGAATTCTACAGATAGTGGTTCCACTCTTATAGCCTCAGTGCATTCATCATCTTTAATAAAACTGTGACTGGCATTACAATGCGATCTTGTGGGATCCGTGGACCTTTGATAATGAGATACAGTGTTAACTGAAGGGGTAAAATGTTCCATCCAAACTTTTGGCGTTGATGCTTCTGATATCGTATTTTCTTTATTTGTATTTTTCTGCATGTGTTCGCTGGAGGTGTTGTTCTGGAGTTTAGATATTTGTCCTGAACTGACTGATGCCGCTTGCTTTATATCACCATTACACTGGTCAGCCATCCTTTTAGTAAACGGCTGATCTGGAACTACCTCTTCTGCATCTAATGATTTGACGATTGAGTATGCATCATCTTCTTCTACTTGATCTATTACTATTAATAAATCGTCTTCACCTGAGGGAGTTATATTTCCCCTTTCATCGAACGAACTGTTTTCAAAGACCTGACCTTGTAAATCCTTCTGTTCATACTGTTTGGTCATAACTGCATTGTCTGATACTTGACAAGGCCAACATTCTCTAGAGACACTCTCAGATTTTTTCGGAGGTCCATATAACTCTTGAATACTTCCGTTTTGAAAAGTTCCAATATACTCTGACCATTGATCGGAGTTGGATTTCGCAAAAACTTCGTTAGTATTGCCAATTGCACCATTCTGGACTGCTTTGAAATTTTCTGTCTTATGAATGCTAGAATCTCTATGACCGGCATCGCTCGCCTTTTTGGTACCAAATCCAAATGTACCCTCAGATTTATCCCCACCATATATACCACTAGCGTTTTCTCCTACTATATTCGATGAATTGGTGTGTGAATCCGAGCTTGTATTAAGTCCATGTGTTACTTTCAGTTTGTTGTTAGATTTCGTTTCTGAGTCACATGGATTTGTTCGCACATCCTCTTTGTTGTTCAAACTATTCCCTTCTCTGCCCTCTCCGGTTTCGGGGTCATTTCCATTTCCGCCACCTCCACCGCCACCGCCACCGCCACCACCGCTTCTACTAAAGAACGGAATGCCGAAATTAAATCCTCCTCTTCCTATACTGTAGTCAAACTTCGGAAGACCGACCGTAAGATTGATATTGAAACAAGAAACTTTTGTACTTGTAGACACATCATTGTCTCTAGCGATTCCTATCGAAAAATTAAACATTTGCACACCAGCTGTTGCATCTGCTCCAGCCTTTACACCCTTTGGACCTAATCCTTTTGCGGTCATATTTCCTATATCCACAGAAAATCCTGTTTTCGCTCTTACGCCATTTACACTCATGTTATCTACTCCGGTTACACAGGCATTCGCTATATTGACTTTGGCTCCTTTTACTGCAGCTGAGGCTACAGTTTTATTGCCCTTTTTATTTCCGACTGCTTCCAGGTTAAGGACATTCAGTTTGGCTCCCACGACACTTACTTTTGCTTTTACAGTGGTGCCGTAATCTTTCTCGCGCCTCATATCAACATTTAATGTCCTGAATTGCATTCCAAGTAATTTAGCTTCACCAGAGGCTTTTTGTTCATTTCCTTGCCTTTAATGTCAGCTTTCAACTCAAAGTCTGCCTCACCTTTTGCCTTTACCTCGCCTAAAGTTCCGTGTATTCCAGGGATATATATACCACCATCTTCCCGTTTCTTTGCCGCAAGTATCAACTTTCCATCAATAGCTTTGAATTTAACTTTTCCTTTAGCTTTAGCATTCAAGTTAACATTTTGTTTTCCGACTGAACCTTTTACTTGAAAATTCGCTTTACCTCCAGTCTTAACATACAAAAGTTTTGTATGTCCTTCTACTCCTTTGGGAGTCTTATTAGCATTAACATTAAGTCCGACAAAGGATACGTTTCCGCTTGTTTCGCCCTTTGCTTCTGCTTCAACTTTCCATTTGTGATCAAATGCGTTGAATTCTGCAGACCCTCGAAGGTTTCCAACAATTTCTCCTTTAGCTGCGCAGTTCGCAATCATTATATCTCTTTCTTTTCCGTCGGTTTGCAAACATTTCTTAACTAAACCTTGGTGATACAATTTGACGTTGGTTCCTTTAATATCTGCATCATATTTTGCTGTCGCTGTGTTCGTCTTACCAACAGAAATTTGGACACGCCCTTCTGAACTTGCCTTTATTGCAGCTTCGGTTTGTCCGCACAGGTAATTCGTTTTAGTACAGTTGTCACCTACATCATTCGTATTTACTAAGAATGTCGATACTGCCTTTCTGTCACAGGAACTGTTATGTTTCTTGTCAAACGTAGGTTTCCACTTAAGAGGACCGCTTTTGAAAACTTCTACAATTTGGTCTGTCCAATCGCTTTGAACCTTACTGTCGTTCTTCGTTTCTTCCATTTTATGATTTAGGTCTTCGTCGTCTTTTTTATCCTCAATGTCTGGATTAATCTCCTTAATTGTTTTTATTATGTCATCAGCCTCTTTATGCGTCTTTGCCTCTCTTCCTTGTGAATCGTATAACATCTCAGCATTCCTTATATACATGAATGGCTTTGTCATCTTCTTGTCCATACTTAATATTGTTGATGTTTGTAATTTTCAGTCGCCGCTTATATTACCCTAGCAAAAATAATCATAATTTGATTAATAATGCGGTATTATCAACGAAAGGCAAACATGCGTAAACACCTTTTGCAGACTAACACGAGAACATTTCTAAATATCCTAAATCCCCGCTGTTGAATGTTTGATTTATGCGGTATTTCTCTCTTTAGGAGTATTATTCAGCATGTGACAATCATTAAACTGTAGGAAATGCAGTTTTATGTAAGAAAGAAAACAAATGTTCATTTTTTTTAGTGGGGAGGAAAACAAGCACGAGTTGATTATTATTTTTTTGTTTAGTATCTTTTGTCCTGGTTCTAGCTTACATAATCCAAAATTTGGAAAAATTCTGCCGCTAGATTTTTCATATCTTTAGGGAATACTTGTTTTTTTCTCAACTCTCTCAAGAACACATTTTTATCAACACTGAAAAAGTGCTCTTGAGAGAGTTGAGAAACAAACCAAGTATTCCCTAAAGATATAAAAAATCTAGCGGCAGAATTTTACCAGATTTTGGTATATATATATATGTTGACTTTTTATGCATAGTTATAGTGGTTTAATTGTGATGTAAAAACAGCAACATCAAAATGAATCTTTAAGTAAATATGATAATAAAAATAATTGTAAGTTGATTAAAAATGCGGTCCATTGATGGTCTAATCGTATTGCGACTTGATGAGAATGTTTGTCTTCCCAGCAGGCAACCTTATATCAACCTTCAGGAACCATAGGAGATGCTCAGTTGCTGTTTGGTCGATACCTGACGTTGAATCATCGTTGAATATTGGTCATGTTTCACCTTCTTGCAAGGTTAGGATAAAAAGAGGTGCTTTGAAAATTGTTTCAAGATCACTACTGACTTGCCTAACTCGGACACTCAGATATCCCCCTTTGACATTTGAATATATGTCATTTATTATTACGATGTGACATATGATACATTTTACATATCTGAATAAAGTGTGTGATTCTAGTTATTTTTACAGTTTTGAATAAAATTCATAATTACAGGCATATATTTCAACTTAATTAGTTACTTTATTACAGTTTCTGCAACTTTCAAAAAGTAAGTCTCAGTTATTATCGCATTTCTAAGTTCAAAATAACAACCGTAAATAAACGGTAAATTGGAACTGAAACATAATTCCAACTTGAGAAGGTGCGCGAAATAGTCTAAATAAAATGACAAATCCCCCAAAAAATGATTGCAGACAATTTATCTCTTCTATCGGCCACTATGCTTATTAATAAAATCAAGTCGTTTTTGGAAGATAAATTTACCATATTATAAGCTCTTTATAAAAAGGATCAGTATGTATCCTTTTAAGGGATTGCTTGCATTCCCTGTGCCTATTGGTCATTTATTTCCTCATGTCCTAATCCTATACATTATCATTCCTTTTGCAAGCAAAGTTCTCTCACAATCTTGTTAAAAATTGATATTGCCCTACACATCTTTAATGTTATAGTTGTAACAGTTGATGAGCAGAAAAATGAATGACTGTTCATGCTTTCTTATACTAGTAAGTACACTACATAATTGAGCCGTGCCATGAGAAAACCAACATAGTGGGTTTGCGACCAGCATGGATCCAGACCAGCCTGCGCATCCGCGCAGTCTGGTCAGGATCCATGCTGTTCGCTTTTAAAGCCGTTTGGAATTGGAGGAACTGTTAGCGAACAGCATGGATCCTGACCAGACTGCGCGGATGCGCAGGCTGGTCTGGATCCATGCTGGTCGCAAAGCCACTATGTTGGTTTTCCCATGGCACGGCTCAATTATTATTTCTTAGATGCATTTTTGAATATTACATACAAAGTACACTATAAATGCCATTTCAAATAATGAAAATGTCGTAAAGTTTAATTCAGTTGCAATGATTTATCAACAAAAAGCCATGTCACTCTATACTTTCAGAAAAATGCTGCACACGATAAAGATCCCAAATGGAGGATGACTGGACATAATTAAACCTGGCCTTGATACAGTTTATCGTTTTAATGAATAAGTCCTCAACAATTTATCAACGATATTTCAACGTCTAACCAATTACTCAATTCCTTGACAAACTATCAAGTCTATAGATATCAATTATTGACAATACAGGATCTAACAATCAGCAATAATTTTTCGACCTGAATTAAATTATACTAGGTTGATATCAATCTGAATTCAATATCAAATCAACGTTTAAACAATGTTTAATCAACGTATTCCAACCTTAAAATCAACGTTGAATAACAGCTGATGCTTCAACGTTGTTTCAACTTTCAAAATCAAATATAAATCCGACCGAAATTCAACGTTGAAGTTCAACGTTGATTGAACAGCATATAAACATGTATATTACTCTTCAAAACAATTGCCAGTTTTAGGCATAGGAAAAAGAGATAAATATTATTGCACATTTACTAATTCTAATTGTTCTGTATTACAAAAGTGTTTCTATTGTGACATTTTGATACAAGCGAAAACTGTATTATCTGCACTATAAATACTTACTGGTATTTCATTTTATTATGGGCTTGTTACACTGTCCCATGTCTTTGGAACATGGTGGGGGTAAGAGTGAGGTTAGGTGCACCATAAACCGGTTTAAGCTCCCCAGTGGTGTTTTTGCCACTGACCGTTCCAAGGCGGTGCCCCACTGTGTTCCTTTGTTTGTTCGTTTCGTCTTATGTGTTGGCTTTGTGTGCGTGTGTGTTGTTCGTTTTGTCCTTATGTGTTGGCTTTGGCAGTGTGTGTGAGTGTGTGTGTGTGTGTGTGTGTGTGTGTGTGTGGTGCACGCTTCTGCGTGCTGGGGGTTTCGTTTTGAGGAGGCTACGTTTTTGGTGCGTGGCATTCCCTGTTTGATAATTTTCTTTGTTTGTTAAAAGTTATTTTTTTACCATAAGTAAGCTGACAAAATCATATGGAAAATGTTTTAAAAGCTAAATCAAACACATGAATAAATGCTTAATGTTTTTGTTGTGAAAAGGTACACAGCCGTTTAAGGGAAGTAGAGCAGTATTTTTTATCTTTAGTTTTACCGACCACCCTGCCCTAAAATTTGGAGAAGTGTAAAAAAATGTAAGATTTAAAAAAAAATTCAGTGTCCAAAAATGATGCACACACTGATCATAGATGGTAAACTTATTTTTTTTATGTTGATTTTCATAGTACTGGGCATTTTATCTCTTTCTTTTTTTTTCTCAGGAAAATTAATAAATGTGAAGTTTTTAAATTTTTTAAAGAAATAACAGATTAAGGGCAGGAATATCAGAAAACAGGTTCCATACTGATTATACATGAAAATAATGTTTAATGCTTAAGAACAAATCATATGCATTTAAAAAAAAAAGAGTTTTTGAATATGGATTGGGACATAATAAAACAAGAAATGTCCTGACGCCTTCATATTTGCTGCAAAAAAGAGTTCTATTCCAGTTTTTTATTTATAAGGGGTACACTGTTTTTCTGCATATTTTTGCTGACAGGTACAAATGTATCATCTTTAAATCATCAAAAAATGTAAACTATATGGTAAGTGTATTTTTTATTGCTGATATCTTACTATTTAAAGTCAAAAAAAATTATTTTAATGTGAAAAAAAAACAAACTATCACGACTGTCTTTAACTTTTATCTGCCAACTTGTTTCACAGATGGGGTTTGTTGAGCATTGGGATTCAAACCTTGTTCCACAGTTGATGGTATGACAATGTGTAAGGATATAAAATTAGTGACCATAATCACTTAACATATAAAGGTAATAGGCTATAGCCAGATTTGAACCAGTATCTACTCGGCACCAACTGCTGAGCAATTACAAGCATTCTTGAATAAAAATACAAGAACAATAAAAATGCAAATTTCGAACATGTTGAGGACAACTGAACACACGTTACACCAGGTTAGCTTTCGTGATCAACCACTGTCTGTCCTCTGGCTGTCAGCATTTGCCTTGTGAACAGGGATGTGGCTATAGTTTGATTCAATAATCATCATTTCATTTGGTGAGAGTGTTGCCTTGTTAGTAGTTTTAGTTCAGGTTGAACAGGGCTGCGTTTGAGATTTTGCAAAAAGACTTTACAATCGAGGACACTTCTCACCCCCACCCCCCCACCCCCTCCTCCTGCCCTACCTTTTTTCCAAAAAAATAGGTAAAACTAATAAAAACAAAAATGGCCTAAACTAATAGACCTCTCTGCTTATAAGTACTGGCCTAAAGCAGGGAATAAATAGATAAATCATTATTCCTGCCTTAAGCAAAAGTTTTCATTCGTTGTAGCTTGGGATTGATTTTGGGGTTTCTGGGATCAAGGTCAAGGTCATTGTTACTAAAAATAGGGTTAGGGTTAGGGTTAGGGTTGTGCTTTAAAGTGGTGCACTGTGATTCAGTATACTTTTTTATTCTTATGAAAAGTGTTGAAAACCTGGTTTCGTGGCATTGCCGCGTTTCTTGTTTTTTTTTTTTTTGCAACAGGCTTTTTAAAAATATGGCCTGTTAGAACTGTTAGAATAAGGAAAAAAATCTTCAAGTTTAAGAAGTTAAGAAAACAAAAAATACAGTCAAATAATATATTCTCTCATAAAAATAGTTTATAGAATATTTCATAGTTGCAACAACGCATAAGATGGAAAAACAGGGTTTACTTTTGTCATACTTAACACACTTTTTGGGTAAAATTAGAAAACTTTTTAATCAGGAAACATCACTCAATAGTTAAGGTTTGAAATTACAGGGTAGATCTATTTTTTTATTAAATGGGTATGTAGTCATATTCACATTTTTAAGTCTTCGTCTTCGCTATGTGAAGATATTGTAGGGAATTTAAATATGCAGCGTAAACTGGCTGACTTCTCATCAGACACCGATATTAACATCGACGACAATGAAAACGCTGGACATATCAGTTTAAAACTACTGGCCAAGAAGCAGCCTTTCCTCTTGACATCAAGTCAGATTACATGAATAATATCAGCTTGAATTCACTTAAGAGTGTTGAACTTGAAACATTCACGACAAAATATGACACAACCATTGCCGGAAAGAAGAACATCTGAATCTAAGGGGCAGTGTCAGTAGGAAAATGACGATAGAACAGTCGGAGATTTAGGTTGATGGTTATTTGAAAGAGGAAGTTAGGAGTGCCCCATTGTCAAAGGATTTAGATAAGTACAATGGCGCATTCAGTTATTCATTGAAAGACGCAATTATTTTTGACGACAAAATTACCTCCCCTTGTGATGGATACATAGAGAATAATAGGTTAGTGCCGTAGATGAGAAAGTTTATCTGGCTAGGTGGAGGAGGTTATCGGGTGAGCCGAAGGCGAACCTGATAACGACCGGAGTCGAGCCAGATAAACTTTCTCCGTCTTAGGCACTAACCTATTATTCTATTTATCTTGTCGTTACTTCATTTTCCGATGTTGAGCAATTTATTTAAAAAAAATATGTGTGCGACAACCGTTTTAATGACGTCATATTCGTAATGACGTCACTTATATAATAACGTAATCACCGACAAAATCGCAATAACTTCTTCGTTTTTGAATAAAAACTCATTATTTGACCACTCATTTTCTTAGTTCGGACATTTCCAACACAATGGTGATGGTTTCAATGCAAAATTTCTTATGACAACAATATCGATCATAAGGTCACATGATTAACTGACCGTATATCACTGGCCACGTGTCTACTGACGGTATATAAAGAAAGATATACGGCACCCTGATATCGGGCCGAAAATACTGCAAGTGACAGGATAAATAGAGAATAATAGGTTAGTGCCGTAGATGAGAAAGTTTATCTGGCGAGGTGGAGGTTATCGATAACGTCCGGAGCCGAGCCAGATAAACTTTCTCCATCTTAGGCACTAACCTATTATTCTATTTATCTTGTCATTACTTCATTTTCCGATATTTGGCAATTTATTTTACAAAAACAAGTGTGCGACAACCGTTTAATGACGTCATATTCGTAATGACGTCATATATAATGACGTGATTACCGGCAAAATCGCAATAACTTCTTCGTTTTTGAATAAAAACTTATTATTTGACCACTCATTTTCTTAGTTCGGACACTTCCAACACAATGATGATGGTTTCGTTGCAAAATTTCTTATGACAACAATATCGATCATAAGGTCACATGATCAACTGATCGTATATCACTGATCACATGATCAACTGACGGTATATCAAGAAAGATATACGGCACCCTGATATCGGGTCGAAAATACTGCTAGTGACAGAATAAAGGACTGTATGTGTATTCTTTGAATACAACGGTAGTCTGAGGAACTTTAAAAGTACTGGAAACTGTGCCATTGAAGGAGAGTACTTTCAACCTTAGAATGATCACTAAGGACTGTCAGTTGTGGGTGGTAGTTTCGACCTTTCGTCGCCGTTGAATTTAATGTAGAAAATCAGAAAAAAATATGGATTTTTAGTTTCGTTAAATAATGAGGAAAGGCATAAGTCAAGGAAATATAAAACTATTTGTACATGGAATAAAACACAAAATCATTGATACATAGAGGATATTTGTTTGTTTTGAGTGAATATGGAATATATCTCACTGAGAAGTGAGAAAATTTCAAATATTTTCACGAGCGCGTAGCGCCAGTGGAAATGTGAAAATTTTCTCACTTCGAGGTGAGATATATTCCATATTCACGAAAAACAAACAAATTTTCTTTTTATTTTGTGCTCAGTTACGTTGAGAAATACATTTTGCAACTGTTTTAATGTCAGCGCGGGAAACAGACGCGCGTAAACAGACATGACGTCAGACGTGCTGTGCCGTTATAAAGACGCACGCAACATAAAGTTCCATTTTGTTTTATATTTTGCTGCATAACAGTATGAAATTCTCTTTAAGTAAAATAATTTGAATCGAGAAATATATTATAAAGAACAAAGTGCGACTATAATTTTCTTCCTGTTTTAAGCAAATAATTTAAAATTCATACACAATGTATGAGGGGGCGGAGCTCATATCTCTCACAGTGTGAAAATATAGATTTCATATTTTCACAGTGTGAGCGATGAGATATAGAGAATCTGTCATTGGTCTTCGGTTAAGATCAGAAAATCCCAACCCTCGGGCGCACCGCTCAAGTCTTAAACGAGGCTGTGCCGAGTTTAAGACTTGAGCGGTGCGCCCGAGGGTTGGGATTTCCGATCTTCACCGAACACCAATGATGGATTCTATTTCTCACTTACCACAACAGAAACAATAAAAACAAGCATGAAAATATGAAACTATTTAAAACGCGGGAAAATGACGTCCGTAAGCAGAAGTGACGTCGTGACATTTCAGTGACGCACAATAACAAAGTTCCGCTTTAGTTTTATCGTTTGTAGCGTAACGGTACGTTCTTATCATAAAGTAATGAATTTTGAATCGAGAAATACACTATAAGGAACGGAGAGAAAAGATAAAGGTACCTGGCCCCGTGTTCACAAAATATTTTTCGGTCTCAGCTGAGTTTGAGTTTGAAATTTTAATATCAATTTTACTAAAACTTCAATACTTATTTCCAACTGAAACTGAGCATCAATACTGAAAAGTCATTTGAAAACAGTTATTAACTTAAAATTTAATATTAAACATGCTATTTAGATATAAATGACAAATAAAGTTTTATTATCAAACTCAGCTGAGAATGAAAATGTTTTGTGAACACGGGGCCTGATTTTTAATTAGTTTACATAGATAATATGTATATTAAGTAGTCCGTCACAGGAGTGCGGGATAACCCATGTGAGATAAGATTTTCCAGCATTTCTAAAAATAGAGATTTTTCTGTCCGATAAGTGAGAGATGAACATATTTAACCGATAGAATACAGTATTTCATTAGTTAGCATAAAATAAATCAGTATATTCTTCAGGATATAGATTTTCCTCAAAGGTCATTACTGATTGTAATAGTAATTAATAAGAGGTTACATTTTCACAATCCAAAATTGGTTCGAAGCTCCTCCATTATGTCTCAATATTTCCCAAAGATATATATACATTTGTACTTGGCGTCGTTGAAAAGTTACCACTTAATATATACCTCTTCACTTGTTTATACAACATCTACGTCACTTTTTTTCATGGCCTGTGCGCTGTCTATTACTCATAGACCCTGACTGATCATGTCTTCTAACCAATTTCATGACTGTCAGGTGAGAACAGCACATTCGACGTGCAATTCCACGACATGAAAGTTAGGCGTCAACCATATCAATGGCCTTATGGCGTTGATCGTGCCTTTAACGTGGCATTCTTAGCAAGGATATTCTGGATTTTTTAAGGTATTTCTTTTAGTCTGTCGACTAACTTTCAAGTGCGATGAATGATTTGCGATAGAATTTTCGTACATGTTGACATTGCTGGAAAAAGTCATTTTGCATGTGCAGCCCGTGTCTCAAATGGAGTTAATCGAATTTGACAAATCTTTACACCAGTGACGTCTCAGTTGCGTCAAAAATATAGTCATGTTATGCTTTTAAAGGGAATTCCTATAGTTTTTTATGCGCATCTTTCTGCGCAGCCAACACTTTATATGGAAAACTGAACTGAAGTCAACATTTGTTGAAACATGTTACAGACAATCTTAAATATGAGGAATTTTGAATGAAATAACATTTTTGATAAGTTATATCAGTAATCAAATGTTGATACTGGTTTATGTTGTATTGACAAGTATCATGCCTGACAGGTATCTTGCTATTTTTGTGGTTGTGTTTTCACATCGCATTTTAGTACAAAGACAGTGTTGTTCATATAATGTAAGATAATTGACTTAGTACTGATAAGACAATATCACCTTTCAGACTATTTAGTATTCAATTATAGAAAGAATTAAGAATTTTTAAAACTTTTTTTTAACTTTTAGCAGACATACATGTAATCAATTTGGCCAGGTTCGCGCCATTTCCGTCCGAACAGGTGTTGTATTCTAGCGGTCTCAACATAAAATTTAGCCTGGTGACCCATATATTTTTAGCCATTTTTATGCTCACAATACAATTATCTATACACAAGAAGAAAAAGAAAAAATTCTATGAAAGAGTTTTTTCAAAATTTAAAAAAAATATTCTTCACTATGGGTATTTTTCATTGAAAAAAGTTCACAAAAGTAAATATGAAACAATTTTTTTTTTCATTTGTACCCATTATTTTAAGGATAGAGTATTACAAATATGACTATGATATCAAATAAGTATATAATAAAATCTGTAAAAAGAAAAAACCGTATTGTGCGGCCTGGATGTATATTTTGGTTGGTATTTATAAAAAAGCAGAAAATTATGAAAATGTTGAAAAATCGCTGGCAGTTTCAGCAACAGTGGGTGTGTTTAAAACAATTTTTCACAAAAACAAGCCTGGTGACCTATTGTTTTTATTTGTTCATTGTTTTCAGCACAAATTTTCCTATCATATATGTGAATTAAAAAAAAATCTATGAAAGGAAAAAAACTATAGGAATTCTCTTTAACACAGTCCAGTGCGATTTTTAAAATATAAGGGCTATTAGGGTGGTAACTTTTCAGTGACGCTGAGTATACAAGCAAGAATAAACTTAAAGGAAGTACGTCAAACTTTTGTATTTGATTGTTGACGGTGCAAAGAAAGGTCATATCAGAATTTCATTTAACACTTTTGATAAAACTGCTTAAACATTCGCCATGGAATTGCCAATAATTGTTCGCAAAGAACTGAGTGGAGAATCCACTTATTCCAAGAGACAGTACATTCAAACTGGAGTTTGAAATGACAAGAGAATTCCGCAATATATTTGATTTTAAGGCAATATCCGGTCTACGTCCCCTGTGGAATATTTCTTTCACATTTTAAAAAAGTTTTCATCATGCTTAATTTAACCATATATGTGCCTAGTCAGTATCAGTCAGGCGTTTGGAAAACTATTTAAATTAAGTACTTACCCACGCTTTACAGTTTGGCAGCTGATACGTGTTGCATGTTAACAAAGAAGAAAAGCTCTATTCATTGAATATGTGCGTTCTGTTATGCAAGTCAATAAACTGTCTTTCAAACTAGTTTCCTATTTACAAATCACTTATTTTTAATAATTAAATGTTGTACGTTATACGAAGTAATCGTCTGAAGAACTCTCAACGAAAGCCGATTTGGAATACAGATTCGTTGACGTTGGTTTTTTGTGGCGTCTGAAAGGTCCTTCCTTCTTTTTCTTTTCAGGTTTGAAGCCTTTGGATGCAGAGACTTTATCTGTTCGCATTCAATGGGTCTTTTGGACGATAATTTTGGCCTCGCTGTTTGTACGTTAGTGCATCTACTAACGCGGTAACTGGGTCATCCGCTACTGGTAGAGAACATTTCGCGTAATACACGCGAACTCAGTGGACTAGAAGACAAGGACGGCCTGCCATATGGGGTGTCTATACTTCTGATGACATTTGGTGGCAGTGCATGGTGGTGAAAAGTCGTCCTCAGTCGACAGTACATACGGGTTATATGCTGCCTATAGGGCTCCCTTCTCCACAGGCTCCGGAATGTTCATTGTCACTGAATGTGGAGTCCGATTTAGGATCTGCGGAACTGGCATAAGTGAGGGCAAGGTTCATTTGCCATTCTTCAAATGGAAGGCCAGATGTATCTTCCACTCCGGCCCAAGAATCGAACAGATTCGCACTGTATTGGTAATATGGTTTGTCATCTAGAGTGTATACGCTCTTTATCGAGTCGAAAAAGGCCTGGAACAAATTGCTTTTCACTTCAGAACGCCACATGCCTTCAGACTCTCTCATTGCGAAGCTGAGGAGCCTGCCATTCGTATGAATTTATCTTTGGCATTTTCATGCCCCTTCAATTCGGTTAGTGTGGCCCTGTTGAAGCATTTTTAGCTCGACTATTCATAGAATAGTGAGCTATTGCACTCGCCCATGCGTCGGCGTCGGCGTCGGCGTCTGCGTCCGCGTCCGCGTCCCGATTTTGGTTAAGGTTTTGTATGTAAGCTGGTATCTCAGTAACCACTTGTGGGAATGGATTGAAACTTCACACACTTATTCACTGTGACAAACTGACTTACATTGCACAGGTTCCATAACTCTATTTTGCTTTTTTACAAAATTATGCCCCTTTTTCGACTTAGAAATTTTTGGTTAAGGTTTTGTATGTAAGCTGGTAACTCAGTAACCACCTGTGGGAATGGATTGAAACTTCACACACTTATTCACTGTGATGAACTGATCTACATTGCACAGGTTCCATAACTCTATTTTGCTTTTTTACAAAATTATGCCCCTTTTTCGACTTAGAAATTTTTGGTTAACGTTTTGTATGTAAGCTGGTATCTCAGTACTTACTAATGGGAATGGATTGAAACTTCACATACTTGTTCACTATCATGATCTGACATGCACTAAGCAAGTCCAATAACTCTACTCTTTTTTTTTTTCAAAATTATGCCCCTTTTTCGACTTAGCAGTTTTTGGTTAAATTTTTGTATGTAATCTGATATCTCAGTATCCACTAATTGGAATGGATTGAAACTTCACACACTTGTTCACTGTCATGATCTAACATGCACTGTGAAGGTCCCATAACTCTACTTGGCATTTTTACAAAATTATGCTCCTTTGACTTAGCAGTTTTTTGTTAAGTTTTTGTATGTAAGCTGGTATCTCAGTATCCACAAATTGGAAAGGATTGAAACTTCACACACTTGTTCACTGTCATGATATGACATGCAGTACAGAGGTTCAATACCTCTACTTTGCATTTTACAAAATTATGCCCCTTTTTCAACTTTTGTATTCATTCAAATGACAAGGCTGTTGAATAGTCGAGCGTTGCTGTCCTCCGACAGCTCTTGTTATATACCTTCTTGAATGAATACTTGTGGAGAACAGTGAAATGTTGGTTACAAATGTCATTCAGTTGACAATACGCATTCCTGCCGTCAGAATGAATTCTGCTCTCTTGTTTTATGCTGTTCCATACCAAACGCTCACACGCGAAGATCCTTGTTTGGATTTCCGCGGTTATAGTTCACTTTCCGTCCAGAAAGGGACTCGTCTATCTGTTTTTCTCCTCGTGTAATCTTATTTTTGTTGTTATGATGGAACTATTCCTGGAACAGTTCTCTGATAAAACTTTCCCAACCGACATCCTGACTGAATGTCCTTTTTTTGCATCAAAACGGGTAAATACTGATCAAGTATTAGATGGTATTGTTTCGGTGACAACACCCTTCAAAGGTTTGGAAAAAATAAAACTGAAAATATGATATGACGTGTTAAGTCATCTGTTTAACTGAAAATGATTGGACCTTTTATACGGCAGACATATCTAAAGACAGGCTTTCATTTCCTTACATTGTTACAATGAACAAAAATAGATAATAGTAGTATTGAAAAATTCAAAACTGAAGCCCCTTTTCAATTTCAAGGCTACATATACCGTTCGGACACGTCGCTTCCGCTTGACTCAGTCATGGAAGGATCCACTGAACTCGTAAAACCCTTCAAAAATTCAGAGTCATTAAATTCTCTTTCACGCACAGTGGAAGTTCTAGTGGAGTTTAAACAACAGGTAAGGATTTAGTTTGCTCTATTGCAAAAGAAAGCGGGAAGATCGACGTAGCGCAATATCGTTGGAGACGTATGGTAACAAATATATTGAACTTTGGACACCCCTTTAAAGCATGAAAGTAAACAAATAATCATACCATCATTTCGGTGATACAAACAGCTCAGATGCAAACTGTAGTTATGGAAAAAGTGGTCACAGGAACAATGGTTGCATCAATGAACCAACTCAGTATGAACTTAGACATAAAAACACCACTGAAATGGTAAGAAAACAACTGGATTAGACAGCCTGTCCTATTAATGGAGAAATACCAATTATACCCTTTTAAGCCAGTAAGAGATGCATTGATTGTGATAGCTGAAAAATATCTTGCAAAGGTTCAAAATAATCCAAATAAGCAAAAGTCTGATTGATGTTGATGTGGACCACAGTCTGTTCTCGGACCATAAACACATTCTTGTAACATCATTTACTCAAGAATTTATGAAGTTTGAATTTGATGGTGAGTTTACGTTGTCTTATGTCGATTTTTGATTTCGAGACAAACTGGAATGCAGAGGACATTAACAGTAATCGCAGAACAAGAGCTGTATATGATGTAATATTCAAGAAGAAAACTGCATAATATTAATGTATGTACTTAATATCTAACATTTCTGTTCCGTGAAATGCAATCATAACATTACAGATTGCTTTATCACTATTATTATTATGCTTATAATAGTAACGGGGAACATACTCTCTGGTAAAAGGACCGGAAAATATAACAACACCGAGCCCAAGTACTGGAAGACGTTTCACAGTTATCACGTGTTTCACAGTCATCACATGGTACTTAAACACTACTGTTATGCTAGTATTTACTATGGTTTTGTCTTGGCCTTTTATTTGTCACTGTCAGTTTGTAACTAGATACTTTTGTTTCTCGTGACTTCGTGCAATTTATGTATGATTACCATCATGATAAGACAAAAGAATACAGTTATTCTGTTGCGCGTCTTTAAACAAAACAAACAATGGTAAATCAAGATCTGTAACAAAACCCATGCATTTAGAAATTGCAATATATTGATTTAAATTGCACGTTTAATTATACTTGAATTCAATAATAGGACTGTTCTAATTATATATAATGTGTATCAAGTTAATCCACACTAACTCCTCAAATATATAATTGGGCTAGTAATAATTTCATGAACATACTTGTGACATTTCAGTTTTAATAAACTACCGAGAATCATATAATTGTCTCCAGTTTAATAATTTTTGTTGATAAGCTATTCAGTTGGTAAATATTTTATTTTATCATGTTTATCTCAAACACAATCAGCTAGTGAAACTCTGAAAAGCCAAACGGGAATTTAGTAATAATTTAATAATAATTTGAAAATATGAGTGTATTTAACATAATCTTACTTCAGGATTACACTGCACAGGGTATGTATTTATCTTTTATATTTTAATAATTTTATTTACATCAGTTATATCAATATTATTACGATTATTTTGTTAAAAAACTTTAAGTTAACTAGATGTTAATGACATAAATAAATAAACATCGGAGGGTAGGAGTACCATAATCATATGGACTGACTTGTATTTATATAAAATTTTATCTATATCCACAACAATCTGACACAAAGACTTTCCATCATAAACTACAAGTTGCCTTTTTAGAAAAGTACATGCTCTCCAAAAGCATAGCAGGAATAGGCAAGAAGTCAATAGGGGATTGGGACGAAAGTCAAAGCGATACTGGTGGTTGGTTTAGTGACGGAAAGGCAATAGGGATCATTTGCTAGGCATGTCCAATCATCCTGTGAAGTTTCAACGTTCTGGATCAAGGGGTTCTCAAGTTATAGATCGGAAACGGTTTTGCACGTTTTGGCCCATGTGACCTTGACCCGTAAAGAATGACTCTATGATCAATAGGGATCATTTACTAGGCATTTCTAACTATCCCGCGAAGTTTCAACGTTCAGGTTCAAGTAGTTCTCAAGTTATGGATCGGAAACAGTTTTCAATGTCCTAGCCCCTTTGACCTTGACCTTTGACCGAGCAATGAAAAAATATAGGAGTCTGCTCTAAGTTCTTTCATCCGACGAAATTTGAAGGGTCTACGTCAAATGGTTTA